>NW_010972676.1:8984614-8985083 GCF_000737465.1 Haliaeetus leucocephalus
GCCGGGGGAACGGGCACCGGCCGCCGCTGCGCGCCTCCCGGGGCGGACGGGCCGGCGAAGAGGCACCGGAACGGCTCGGCGCGGAGCGAGGCAGGGCGGGCAGAGACGCCCGCAGACGAGGTGGGGTGAGGCGGCCCGAGGACGGGAGGGAGCCAGCCGCAGACCGAGCGGGGACACCCAAGGGCAGGGACGGGCGCAAGGACGCGGGGCGGGAGGGAGGCGCTGAGGCGGGGGCACCCCGGGAGGCGCCGAGGGCTCTCGGCGCGCCCCTTACCTGGCAGGAGGTGCCGGTGACCCCCGCGGGGCAGGCGCAGCTGTAGGCGGCCGGCGGCTGGGGCCGGAGCAGCTGGAGACGGCGGGGCGCGGCGGGGCCCCGGGCCGGCACGGGCGAGCAGGTGCCGTTGTTGCGGCAGGGCTGGCTGAGGCAGGGGTCCCGGCCGGGGGGGGGGGCGGGGGGCCGGCCCGGGAA
>NW_010972676.1:8985625-9074400 GCF_000737465.1 Haliaeetus leucocephalus
TAAAAGGGGAGCGGCGCGTTAATAAACTGCCCGATAGGCGTTGCTGACCTGTCGGTGCCGCCGGTTGGCGCGACGGCTGTAAAGGACAACGCAGCAGCCGTCGGCTCCTCAGCGCGGGGCGGGGGCGAGCGCTGCCCTGGGTTAGGCACCCACCCTGAAAGAGAAACTGCTTGCTCGGGACGATTCACCGTTTGCTTCTTACTTACTGTTTCACAGGTGTCATCTGCCGATAATTAACACGTTAAAGTTCTGTCGAGACGAAAGTAGAGGCAGAGGGAAAGCATAAAAATGAATCCTGTCATTTCTCATATTGCAAAAAAAGCCGCGTGTTTTCTCAGTTGAGGTTATGTACGGGTGATTTTTAAAAATCGATTTCTATTTTGCTAGTCTTTCAGGGATTATTTTTTTTACTGCCTCTGATTAGAACTAAGATAGATGGTCTGCAAATCAGTTAAGGGACAGCAGGAAGATAATCCACATTCTCTGGCCTTCTCTTCATTTGCTTCTGCAAAAGTGAAGTATTCGAATCTCTCCTAACTAACGACTTCTCACATCGCTATCATAGGATACAGGAGGATTACTGGCAGCAACATGCTACAGTTTTCATAAACCTTCACACTTCACGTACGGCTGAAGCCTGTATCATAGCAGAAATAATTAGCGATGCAGATTGAACTGAGAACTCATCAAGGTTTCCAGCAGCCTGAACACGATACTCGATCCCCGGCACCCAGGCTGGAGTGAACTGTCACTGCTCCTCCATCCATCACCCCAGGAACCCCCTTCCCCCCCGTCCCCCTGCGGCGGCCAGTTCGGTGCCGCACCGGCTCCCTCTGCTGGGGCTGCGTCCCGAGCACTGGAATGACCCCTTCCTTCAAAATGATCTCATTTACTTTACCCCGGCCCCCGACAACGGTGGGTTCTGACGTTTACCACAGCCTATAGGCACTGTGGTAATACAAATTTAAAAAAAAAAAAAACCAAACAAACTTAATTCAAATATATATAACTAAGTTGTTTCTTTATTTTACAACTATCTTCTCCTTAAGGTTACTTTTTCTACCAATATTTGTTCATCAGAGCCCTTCACATGCTGAGACAGAAAACCTGCTGTGTTTACCAGACCAGTTCATCATCATCTTTTCTTTACTAGTTATTATCAAATGCTGTATCTTGGTGAAATCCAGGAACTGGGAAGATATTCTCACACTCTGAAACTGAAATACTACTTACTGTTCTTTAAGCATGGGTTTTGCATCAACCAATTTTGCAACCGTAAGGAACATTCTTGTTAATTTGCTAAGCCTGTTCATAAGAATGTTGTAGAAAGCAATGCCAAAGGCCTCACCCATGTCAAGTTATAATAACTGTTTTTTCATTCTATTCCCTTCACAAGATCTGTTGCCTTGTTCTACAAGAAAATAATTTCATTTGACATGATTTGTTTTTGATAAGTCCACAGAGCCTACTACTTGTCTCCTTGTTATCTTCCAAGCACTCTGAAATAACTTGTATATGGATCCCAGGTTGCTGCGGCATGTGATGTCAAAGCAGCTGGGCTGCAATCCTCTCTGTCTTCCTTCTCAATAAAAAGGTTTGTCCTTGTACTGGTTTTGGCTGGGAGAGAGTTAATTTTCTTCACAATAGCTAGTATGGGGCTATGTTTTGGATTCATGCTGAAAACACTGTTGATAACACAGGGGTATTTTTGTTATTATTGAGCAGTGCTCACACAGAGCCAACGCATTTTTTGCTTCTCTCTGCGAGCAGGCTGGGGGCACAAGGAGTCAGGAGGGGACACAGCTGGGACAGCTGACCCCGACTGACCCAAGGGATGGTCCAGACCATATGGCATTATGCTCAGCATATAGAGCTGGGGGAAGAAGAAGGAAGGAGGGGACGTTTGGAGTGATGGCGTTTGTCTTCCCAAGTAACTGTTAGGGGTGACGGAGCCCTGCTTTCCTGGAGATGGCTGAACACCTGCCTGCCCAAGGGAAGCGGTGAATGAATTCCTTGTTTCAGTTTGCTTGTGTGCGCAGCTTTTGCTTTACCTATTAAACTGTCTTTATCTCATCCCATGAGTTTTCTCGCTTTTACCCTTCCGATTTTCTCCCCCATCCCACTGCAGGGCAGGGGGGTGAGCAAGCGGCTGCATGGTGCTTAGCTGCTAGCTGGGGTTAAGCCATGACAGTCCTTTTCCAATCTCCTACAACTTCACCCTTCCACACAGGACATGAGAGATAATTAATAACTATAGCTTTGGCCAGTTCTCTAAACATCTTATAGAACTAGACAATCTGAAAAGACATTCTGGTCTCTAACCTGACCCATCTTTCTTTTCGCTCAAGCTCTTCTGGCTGATGCGAATTGTGTTGACCAGCTGACAGACCTTCATAACAAATAGGATACCTGAATAGACCGGTTATGTAGTGCCCCTATTTCTTAATTGTTCTTGGTACGCCCAAAGGGTTCAGTAATTCTGATGGAACTGTGATCTATATCTGAGGCTTTTCAGTAGTAAGATAATATAGATAAGTATTGGAAAAGATGGTTTCAAGACTGACAGCTAGATCAGATAATGAATTCTGTTGATGTAGTAGCATGGTATTTGCAGAAGAGATCAACTTTAAAAATAAGCTAGTCAACCAACAGAGCAGGACATAACACAGTGTTCTGAGTCACACAGGACATAAATATATCACATGTGTTTCCTTAGCATTTTACAAAATATATAAGCAATGTTTGCATTATAATTGCCATTTTCATAAGGAAATATTTAACTGTACAACAGAAAATATTATGCTTACTTAATTAGCTAGTGATTTTCTAAAATGCTGTATCTTTTTATACATTTTAATGTTCCAATATGCATAGTTTAAATAATTTTATAGTCAGCTTTCCATAAACAAATTACTAATCTTAGTATTCAATAAGGATTCGAGCTTTCTGCCTCATTTACACTTGCTAGAATTTGAACTGTAGTACCAGTCTAATAGTTTATTATTGTGGCTTAGATAAGCTACATTACAGCTTAACTATTTATTTTGATGAAGAAGTACTCATCCTCTACTGGCCTGAAGGAGATTTTGCAGAGATTTTTTTTTATCTGTTCTGATTAAATATTTAATGAGAAAAAAAAAATATCTATGATTTCCTAAGAGGAAGTTATATACTTTAAATGTCTTCCATAACAACAATGATCTTTTTTCTAAATATTGATGAATTCTTTTAAAACCACTAACTATTGGTTACATTTTTCTTTATTAGTAGAGGAGTTAATTCAGATGAGAGAGTTACTGTGTTGAGCCTTTTCTGAAAAGTGTCTGGACTGTGGTTCTTTTGTTTCATGTTTGGGGTCAGGCTGCAATCATGTCTTTTTGATACTGGTTTGCAGAGTGCAGAATTGCCATTTTCCTCATCTCTCCCTCAGCTTGTGCCTGCTTTAAATCATCTCAGGAGTTTCACTTCCAATCTACCAAAAGGACTGGGGTTTTAATTTCATTTGAGAAACTTCAGAAGGGTCCCACTCATGCATCTGGAGTCAGATTTCTGAAATTGCCCATCATGTTCCCAATCCCATATCCAACAGCTGCCAAAATTAAAGGTAAATCCTTTTGAAAATCATTGCCACAATCACTGAAACTATTACTGTTTGTTTCATAAGGCTTAAAATGCATTTATTCAAAATGTTTTGTAGGTATATTGAACTTTCTTTTTCCAAGCACATAGTTTCTATTCCAGCAAATTCTATTAATATAAAACTGTTTGAATGATCCACACCTCAATTTATCAAAATACTGAAGTACACATTTACACATGTAAGAAGCCCACGGAATTCAGTAAGAATACTGGCCTCAGAAGTTGCATGCTCAGGTGCTTCACATTGGAACTTATTTTGGCTGATCTTCATGGGTTTGAGGGGGCAGATTTTGGCTACAGGAGAAGGTTAGTTTAAGGCTCTGAACAGAGACAAAATTTAAAAAAAATATATATATAGTTCACTGCTGTAGGTGGATGAGAGGAAAATGTTGTTTATTTTCATATGCACCTAAATAATTACTATTTTTCTTTTATCTTAACGAAGACTGGCAAACACCCTGCTCCCAGACAATGTGTATGGATTTATCTTCTTTCCTCCCCAGTTTTTGCATTTGTATTTATTTTACTTTTCTCCACTTTATTAAGCTGTTTGAAGCTTGCATGGTTTTTTTTGGTTTGCTAACTTTGATATAGGAAACTGATGATAATCATGCTGATTTGTTTACCACTGTCAACAGTGAAACTATATGTTGTTATTTAATGTCTGTTGTTTGGGTGATCTGTGGCACATACAAGTAGAGAGGTGTTGATACAACTAGTATCAAGAGAGAGCTGCCAGCATGGGTACAGAAATATTCATCATTGTGGGAATCATAAAATCTTGGGAATCATAAATCATGTTTTAAGACAAAATCCACAGAGCAGAAATTAAACTCTTTTATTGGGGAGCACGAAACCACTGTGCTGTGAAAAGCCATGATGCCTGTTTTATCGGTGGCAGACAGACAATTCAGGAGTAGCAGTATTTCCCACATCTTCACCTATTTGTTTGGCTCACAGGAACTTTTATCATCCTGGTTATTTTTTATATATAATTTTTAGAACAATGGAATAAAATTAATCCATACCTCTACACAGTATAGTTGTTTCACAAACAAAATGACTGTCAGCTGTTTAAGATCTTCCTCTAAAAGTTGCCAGAAAAATTGTCTCAATAGCTACTCCACCTTTCACCAAAAAGCTATACACATAATTTGCAAGTAGACACTTTTGCAGCAAAGATGTGCTTTTTATACTCTAATAATGTTTTTAATCACCATGCTGTGTGACACTACAGCAAATATTACTGTACTTCATGAAATGAGAAATTCATCTTACAAAAAGACTGATCTGAACCCACCTTTAAGCAAACAAAACTACGCCGGGTAAAATCTTGCATGTTTATACTAAGTTTGAATCAACTTCTAAGGAGCTTGTTTGAAAAGTCTCTAACACCACAAAACAAGCATTGCAGCTAACACAGCCATAGCTTAAGATGTTTAAATCCTATGATGTAGATACAACAAAATAATTAAGAAAGAATGTATAGGTTTTGCCATTCACAGTCTTCCACTCTATCCTTAAGCCATGACTGAGGCTTTCAAATAATAATTTGATGTGACTACAATTTCTATAGAGATAAAAAATAATTTATAATGTATCATTCATACAGACAGTAATTTTTAGTCAAAGAAACAGAGCAAGTGCAAAGCACAGAATCTTAAATAATGTCAGAATTATCTTAAATCTTTATCTTAGAATTTACATAGATGCTTCAGCAATTCAAATGATATGCTTAATATGACAGCTATCAGAACAAGTATTTGACCATGAGAACTTGAAGGAAGTACTATATCTCAAGAAGAACTATTTTTATAACCAGTAAGTAAATTACTTTTTATTTCTATGAATTTCAAGGTGCATATGGCAAAGGACATGACATCTATATTCTGGTTGACTGGAAAACCTTACATATTAGAAGCTGTACAGAGGAAAAGAGAAGGATAAATAAAATATCAATAGACATTTTACCTGGGGGAGGGGGGGAAGGGAGAGAAGTCATAAGGTAATCTAGTGAGAGGTTTTAAGGCTTAATGTTTCTCTTTGTTATTCTTCCTGAGCAGTAAACAAAAAGGTGATGCTTTTGTCTGGTTTGTGGTCACAAAAGGGCCAGCACCTGAGATTCTCAAGGCAGCAGCCAGCAGTAAAAATATCCTAAATAGAAAACTGCTTTTATTGTTTTAATCTCAACACAAAATTTCACAGCAAATACAAAACTGAATTTATGTGTTTTGGTATTTTTTTCCTTCATGACATTATTCTTTCAAACCTCCTTTTTTCAGGTATTCATTTCTTATCAAGTTATTCAATTTATTATTGCTCAGTAATATCACCCTCACTAGATTTGAAATTCACAGATAAATGTCACCTTCTTTCTATGTTCTCTTGCACATCATTTGCAAGTAGTAGATTATGGCTCAGTCCAACCTTGGTTTTTTTCAATTTCATTCTCTCCCTAAGCATTTCTTTCAAATAAGAGATATATACAGGTACTTTAGTAAATGTGGATCCACAAAATACCTTCACTCCTTTATAGGTTCAATCTTCAGGCTCCCAGTTAACTTACTCAGTGCTGATCATGACTCACCACCTCCTCACCGCCCTCCACTGAGGTGGGGAAGTGATATTATCCCAATTTTACAGCTTAAGCTCCAGCCCAGATCCTAAACTATTTAGATACCTAACCAACAAGTTGCATTCTTGTCTAACCTCCTACAGAAAGCCAGTGGTAAGTAGAAAACTCACCCTATAGCTCTGAACTACTGACTTACGCAATCATAAATCTTGCTATAGAAAACAATTAGGCTGTAAATTCCGTAAAAAAAAAATCAGATTAAATGTCATATATGCATTATTCATGGGAAAACAATGAAGCCAGTATGACAAGCACTTATACTGAAAAAAGGGGCACTATGCAATATACATGTTGTTAACATCAATTGAAAGTTAGGGAAAAGGAGACTTGACATAATCAAGGTATCAGTGCCATTTGCAGAGCGAATGGACATGTACTGGCATTCCACATAGTCAACGGTCAGTGTTAATGATAGCTTGTTATATATTGTATCCACTGTTTCTTAAAACCTTTTGAAAACAAAATGGTAATATTTTAAGACAGTTCTAGGGCAATTTTCATTAGGCCTCCCACAAAGAACCTCTCTCATTTATTTTATGTCAAGACTAGAAATATGCATAGTTTACAGTATCCAGTCTTTATTTGAAGACCGCAAGAAATAAAGACCAGGTATATTTTTCTCAAGAATTTAAAACGTAATTTTAATCTGAATTAATCTAGTTTTATCAGTCACCCATTGGATCTAGTTTTACTTTTTTCTCACCAACTAAGGAGCTACATGCTATCAGAGTCATTTACGTAGCATTTTTACTTCTGTAGGTGATTCTACACTAAGATCAAGCCATTTGTTAACATGCTTTTAGATGAACTGAACATCTTTTGGTCACTGTATTTATTAAGACTAATGTGCTATAGCTCACACGGACATTTCATGGCAATAAAAGTTAAATACTCACCATTTCTCCTTGTATAATCACTGCAAATACATTTTCTTCATGCAGTCATCTCCCATGAACATTTATTGGTTTCTGAGAAAACAGGCAATATGTTTAGCTTACTGTGGACCTGTAAAAACTTCATAGGGAATAGGCCAAAAGATTACATGGGCTTTTCCTTATACCATACAAATCTTGAGAAATAAATGCCAGACTGTGTAAATGTCACATGCATATAAGTTACAATAAACAAACAAATATAATACATGATGTGAAATGTATTACTAATGCAAATATAAATATAAAGAGTCTTTATTGCTTTCAGTAATCATAGCAAGATAGGTACTGCTCTGAATGTCTTGGGACTTGGGAACACAAAATATAGGCATCCTTAATCTGTGCCTTGGTACTAGAATCATTCAGTCTTTGAGATAATCAGAGAGAAAGTGGCTTAGGATGTATCACACCCCAATTCAAAAATCTTAGGGAGTGACTTCAATATGCCGACCTGGCTTCTGTCAGGCTGGCAGATCCTGTATAACACACTAGTGGGTGGAATTACTCCCTTTACTTTTAGTTCTGGGTGAATAAATTATATATTAATATTTTATGTTTCTGAAATAACTACCAAAAATTATAGAAATCTACAGTACTAAAAACATTACATAGCTTACTTTCATCTTTATGGCTACACACAAGACATTTTTGTACTAACACAGCAGTGACAAGTACTATCCTACTGCCTAGTACAAAAACAGAGCAACAGCAGATTTTTTATTTTTTCTTAATGTCTTCTTGCTTACCTCCATGAGTGGCTATAAAGTTCATGCTCTTACATGGTTTAATGAGTCAATAATTCAAAATAGGAAATGCAGAATCATTCATTTATATTCCACATTCAGCTTTACCTCTTTTTTCTTTCTTTTTTTTTTTTTTTTTGGTTTTAAAGGGGTTTTGTGTTTATTAACTACAAGGAAAGAAAGTATACTTACAGGATTCTCCAGAGTAGAGAGGCACATACTGAAGTCCCCAGCACATAGGTTTTTGTTCAAGTAATGAGAAATCTAAGTCATAAAAACTTTGCATGCTATCTCAAAGATATATGTCTAGTTATCTCAACATCTAGCACACGCACTTTTGGTATGTGCTACAGTGTTACAAATGACCTTTATCAGGCAAGCAGGAACTTTTGCATTAGGTGGTACCTCTGTAAATGAAGCTTTTGCTTTTGGGAGGATGGCTGGTTAGTTTTGCAGAAGACAGTGTCAAGGTGTTGATCACTTTAAAGCAAACTGTTCCTTTCCTCAGTGTTTATAAATTCTGCAAAAAAAATGGCATAATTACGAAAAAAGAGGAACAGAGTTAATGATATCAGCAAGTTTACTGAAGTTTTTAAATAAAGGTGTGTAAACTGTGAACTTGAAAACCAAAGTGCTCTCTTTGATTGCATATAGAGCAAGGGATAAATCTTATGGCATCTGGTTTTCCACTGTCACATGAGTTTTCTACTCTTCATAGCCAGAAAGGCAAGATATTAAGTACTACTTAACAAAAAAGCATATGACAGAAATAATCTGTGTCATCTGTTTGACAGCTTCAACTATGCGCATAGGTGCTGTAGCTCGGTCTCTCTGACAAACACCACACTGTTTTTCTAAACAGCAGTACAGCACATACCCATGCTGTGTACCACATAGCAGCAAATGGAAGATATCTAATCCCTGTTAGATTAGCTCTAGAGGAGAAAGTCATACACTTAAAGCTCCAACAAATGAAAAATGAGGCAAGCTCTGAAGAAATGTGCTTAACTTGAATTTGCCAGTAAATTTCATAAATGGCCTTGGCCAACTAAGAAGAGGACATCACACAGAGCAATTTTACTATAAAAACTGAATGAAAGGTACAGATTTGCCCTTTGGAAAGCTGTTCTGCTGATATTGTGTAATACAAAGTGAACATAGTCTAGATTTCTTAACACCTTTTAAAACTATATAACCATAACATGAAGTTTAAAAGACATTATTACATAGTTCTATATGTTATTCTGATCTTTGCATTGATTCAGGTGTGAACATATGCATTTTCATGATTAAGAATCAAACAGGTAGGCCTCCTAAAGGAAGTAACAGAAAGAGCCATAATATCGTTGATAAAAATATTTATATTGACAACTAAGTAACAGGAATTGCCTAGTTCCATTTGACAATTATTAAAAAGCTAAAATTATTGCTATTAATTTATTTCCCTTAGATAACAATCAAATTTAATAACTAACTTTTTTTTCCTTTTCTCACAAAGGATTAAAAGTAAATCCCTGGCAGCTGGTAATTTTTTGCTCATATTTCCAGATTGGGTAACAGTTCTGCGATACTCTACTTGCAACCACGTTCTGTTTAGTGCTGTACATAGAAAGGACAAAAAAAGCTCTCCACTATAAAAAGCTTACCACTAAAGCACAAGAGAGGGCAAAGCCAGGCATTACAGAAAGACAACACAGCACAAAGGACAGTGTCAGACAGTATCAACCGTCACAACAAGCCATAAGCATAGACGGCAATTGTCATTTATCATGATCATTTCTGCGGTAAACATTATGGCAAAGAAACTTTTTAAAGATTAATTTTAAGGTGTCTGAGGTAACCTGAGAATATGTACAGGTGTGCGATAAAGAACAGGAGAGGGAACAAAGGTGCTTTTATGGAGCACTGAAAGACAAGAACTTTATATTTACTGTGGTGGAGAAAAGGGAGCTATGGGATACACATGGAGAGAAGAGATGGTTGACAAAAGCAAAGCAATAGACAAAGTGGTCTGCGTATCTGTCCTTTGAATGGGAATAAGCAAAGCAAAGTTGTCTTTACTAGTAAAAAAATGAAAGCGTAAACAAAAATGCCAGTTATATGATGGATATGATATATCCATTGAAAGATATATGTGGATAAGAGAGGACCTGTTAAGCAGAAAGCATCAGCACATTCAGATCCAGTATGGATGTAAGAATCTATTTTTGAGTTTGAGGCCAGACTGACAGGGAAGATGGTTGTATTTCAAAAAAAAAAGCTAAAGCTCTAAAGCCCTTGCAAGAATGATTAAAAGCCTTATTTTGGACTTACAGATATCTTACAGATATTAAACATCTGGACATTGGTGGTGTTACATCAAGACTGGAATTTGGTCAGAAATAGTCTGATCCAGCACAGAGGAATAAAACCTTTAAATCATTAATATGAAGGTAGCAGTTGAACACGTTTGAATGCAAGATTACTGAAAAAATAAGCTGTGAAAGGAGAAAAACAGGAAACCAAGAATGGGGATGGCAATTGTAACATATAATGTATGTAGCAACAATAACAAGGATAACAGAAGATGAAAAGTAACGTATAGCTATATAAAGTTGGTACCATACAGTCTCCCCCTATTTTATTACTAATACTGCTTCCACATTCAAGTTGAAGGATTTGTTGTAAAGCTGTCCACTCTGTCTACCTAATACAACTTCTCTTGTACATTACTTACACTCTTACTTTTCAGAGAGGTAAATATATCTAAGAGATCAACGCTGCTAGAGAAGAGGCAGATAGCTGCTGAGTTAGTGTCAGCCTCATTAGGTCATGAAGCCATATGTTCCTCCTATAACATGCTGTCTTTCTAGCTTTAACTCCCATCGTTGTTTTTTCATTGTCATTCCTAAGACAGATGTTTTTCTATGAAACTGTATTAACAAAGATTGCTTGGTGCATCCATAAATACCTCTAACAAAATAATTGATACACAAAGTGAAATCCTACTTGATCTCAACTAATCAGTAGCTTCTTGCTACACGTTTTTCTGTTTACACTGTTACGGACATGGAGGATCTATATCAACCCAAAATCAGGCATCCCACAGTTGTCAAAAACAATTTCAAATTTTACTGGCAGCTACAATGTACAATGGTCTCAAAAAAAGGGGCATCTGATATCAAACTGCATCTTATTGTCTGTTCTTTTGCCCATACATTTCATAGGATCAAGGCTAAATTAATCTGTTGTAAACGGCACAGCGAGCTTTCGGTAGAAAATGTATTTTGCAAGTACATATTACTAAAAATTTGCAAATACACAGTAAAGCACAAGGTTAATTATATAACATGATCATAAACATCTTGAGCATCACCATGGACATACACAGCACTGCTGTGGTCACTCATGTATGGGTACTCATTTTTCAAATTCCACGTGTGGGATGGGAGTAGAACTTTTTCCTGTCTTTTGCATTTCACACTCCTTATTCTACCTGATCTTTCAATTTTTAGGCAGTTTTCAGGATGTTGTTTTTGGTTAATACCTGTAAGAACTGTTCTTTCTAGAAAATCCTGTATAGAATTATGGCATCTCTCCATAATTGCTGTCAAATCATGTTAACTACTTACTCTGGAAGAAATTGCAAATGACTAGCCACCTGCTAGGACAGAGATGAACAAAGACATAACAGCTTTTGAACGCAGGTAAATGCCACTTCACTCAATATTAAAAACAGGAATAAGATGCCAGAAAAACTTTTGAAAGTTGAAACCCATTTAAGAAAAGTAGAAATAATTAAGGCCTGTAATTGTCAGTCAGTTGAAGTGGAGTTCTCTGAAGGGGAGATTACTCATAATCCACAGCTGTAATAAAGACCCTTCTCATTTCTATTCATTTTATTGGAAAATTTAGAAAACCTTTCTCTCTGCATATAAATTTCTCCCATTGAACTTATTTGAATTGATAGAACTGATGTAGCACAAAACAGCACAAGACTATTTAAGATGCATATCAACTTTTTGTGATTCTCAGTCATTAGTAAATGCCTGCATGCAGTTTTGATTTTAAATTCTACAGATAGCTAATTTTAGAAATGCAACATGTTTTAGTAAAACAGATTTATCCAGTTGGGTCATGAAAAGCCCAGAGAGACCGCACAATCTGTTCCATGGGGATATGAAGCAAAGGGGAATAATCCCTTCCCTGGATCTACCAGCTGTGCTCCTGTTAATGCAGCGCAGGATGCTGTTGCCTTCGTTGGCTCCCAGGGCACACTGCTGACCTGTGTTCAGCCCTTTTCAGCAGAGCTGCTCTCCAGCCAGTTTCTCCCTTTACCTCTCATTTCTGGTCTAGCAGAAGCAGCTGATAGTGCTGGCCATAAATTGGAAATTACCAGTCTTAGAACTCACATGTTACTAAAGATGGGGATAATTTTACTGTTTGATAACCATTTTAAAGCAGGTTTTTTTGAATAGCATTTATACTTTTATTGTTCCAGAACAAGGCTTGCTCCTTCACATACCAAGGAAATGTCAAAACTGTGGGAAACCTTTCCGAATGATTAGTAACATCAATACTTTCAGTAAATTAAGCATGCCAAGCTACAAAATGAAGGCATAAAGATTAAATACTGCCATTTGTTTGAGAAGCATAGCACAGACTATGGGAAATACTGGCTTCAGGAAAAAAATAATCAGGTAGGAAGTTTTCATTGTTTAGCCAATGCCTCAACGGTATTGATACATAGAAGTAATAATCTGCGGAAAAAAAGGTTGGAAGAGGCTAGGAAATAAAGTGCCACGTCCTAGATTGGCTAACTATTTCTGGATCACTGCTTGCATCGCCTGCCTGCCGAAGAGGCTTCTGCATACAAGTAGTCCTAAGGACAGAAGAACTGCAGACAGGCCTATATTTAGCCTAGAATACCTTGGATAGCAGCTAAAGGAAGACTAAAGCCATATACGTGATATTTGCCCTAAATATTGTTTCCCATCATTTGTAGCTCAGGGGCCTCCTAAACCAGACAAAATTTCACTAAATTCTGTTTTTACTCCTGTGACCCATTTCACTAACTCACTACAAAGCATCAGTGAAGGTTGCTGTCTTCCCTGAAAGCATAGGTTTTACTTTACCAAAGATCTATGAAATGTATCCTGATACTATCAGAAAAAGTTACACTAAATAGTCTCAAATATTAAACCTCATCCATTATATGAAACAGCCACAAGATGCCACAGGAATAAAGAACCAAACAATGGGAGGACAGGCAAAGTGATGAAGCAGGAGTCCATAATGTCTAGCTCTTAAGTTAAATGCCACAAAAATATAATTGAATACAGTTAGCCATTTGCCACAATTTCTGCTGCTAATTTGTTGTAGTAGTTTTCCATACTAGGGCAAAAGTCTAAAAAATCCCCTATTCTCCCTTCCTGTAGGATCCCACTATCCAGGACAGTTAAAAGCAGGTAGCAGCCAAGAGTGGTCTACAGACAGCTCATGAAGTCTCCTATCTTTTCTCTCTACCTTTCCCTCAGTTGTATAGTTGGGAAGTAATTTGGGAAATAGCTGTAGAGATGGGATAACTGCTTTATTTTTAAGTATCTCCATAGCATCAGTCTGCCTTGGCTTTCAGTACATAAAAATACCTTGTGTTTAAGCTTACCTTTGCAAAGGGAAACCTCCTCCTTCCATCTCTCCCCTGTTCTCAGACAACAGGGTAGGGTGGTTGTTGTCTCACATTTTCCCGGAGGCTCATCTACCTCTGTCTTTAATAGGGTCTTGATGATAGCCACAGTCTAATACTAAAGGAGGGGGAACAGGACAGAGACAGACAGGACCAAAAAAAAAACCCACAAAACTCCCACAAACACCACCCCCCCAATACACTTGTTGCTTTATCCCAACATGCTGCTTACAGCTTGAACTGGGCAGCTTCCTTCTTAACTACAGGAAGATGTCACCAGAGTTAGGAATTTCCCTCCCTCTTTTTTTTTTGGGGGGGGGGGGGCGCAGGGGAAGGGGGTGCACACTTTCATCTCTGCTATTACTCCTTTTAGGGTGGTGTGGTTTTTTTGGTTTGGATTTTTTTTTGGCTTTAGATCCCCCCCCCCCCCCCTTTTTTTTTTCCTTTTTCTTCTCTTTCCTCTTTGAACCAGGTTTCCAGAAGTTGCTGCCAAACTAATCTAGAGCTATCAGGAACTTTCATCTAGTGCCTTGAAAATATTGGATATATCATCACCATTTCCCCTCTGCTTAATTCTCCTGTTTACAGTTCAAGATTTCATGACTCCCCAGATACACACAGCAAAAGAAGAGACCCAAGACCTGTCCCTCCTCCACCCCCAAAGCAGCTTGAGTTGGATCAATACATGCATGTTTCAATCCCAGGAGACAAGGACATAGTACTCCCCTAAAGGCATCTTCTACCCCAGCCCACTAAAGCAGTTACTCCTTGAACCATTCACTGTTAGTCACAGGCAGCAGAGCTAGGAAATTTGTTTATCTGCTGTATAAACATGCATTAATGTTCTGTTAAAATGTGTGTGACAGTGCAGTTTATGCTGGTGCACTGGGGTGGAGGTGACAACTACTACTCTTGGAGCAACCAGCTACACTCATCTGAGAAAAGCTATTAAAAACACAATGCATTGGGAGAGATAACAGCAAGTTGAGAGCGTGCAGCTGTGAAATTCCTGCAAGATCACAGAAAGAGATCACATGGCTTTGAGGTTTTCCAGTTCAGGCTATCAAGAGACTGGGAAAGTAAAGTACAAGACAAACAAAACAAGCCCTGAAAGGGCTCAACTACCAGTAAGATTTTGCCTCACTTCCAAACTTATTCTCATCCATCTCAGCAAAGCTTTTTATTTTTCTCCATTCTGCCACCAACTTTAGCTACAAAAAAGCATTTTCGCTTGGGGGAGGCACATTCACATTAAAAACAAAGCATTATCCCTTAAGTCAGGTAGACTAATGTCCTGTTAGAAAGCCCCCTGCAGAAGTACAGGCTTCTTCGATGATGGAAACTGGTATTATTCATTTGAAGACAGGTTGCTGAAGAGACAGGACAGGGCCCAGCAGCGGCCAGAAAAGAGGGCACAAGTGACACAGGCACTTGGAATTTCATCAGTCCCTGCCCTTAGGCACCCACTTTCTCAGCTGAGGAGAGCTCAGTAAGGGAAAGGAGATAGAGAAAACATATGGTTGAGGGGGAAAAGGAAGAAAAAAAAGAATCTAGGCAATTCAATTATGCAAGCAGTTTGCATAATTTGAATATCTGATTAAGTTTGGCAGTGGGTATGGGGATTTTACACACTTGGAATTAATTCTTGTACACCTTCCTACAGAATATGAAGAAGCACTACAACTTACTAATTCATGTCAGATGTGATACTACTTAAATGTTGCCTACACAAAAGATTTCTGTATAAAGCAAACATCTAACAAAAAAGAAAAAACAAATCACTGCACAAGTTCACAGTAGCAGCTATCAATGCTTGGATGGCACTTTTTTCCATGAATTATTTTTTGCTGCTCTTGTTAATTTAGAAGGACATGAAACTCATCCAAAATAGTAACTGATGGCTGGTGTTCTCCAAAACCAGTTGAACTTACCATGTTAAAAAAAAGCCTCTAGTTTCAAAAATAAGACTTCTTATTGTACCTTTTATTATACCTTATAAAGGTATACAAAGCAGTTCAGTACTAAGGTGACTACACATTCTTCCGAGGGCTACATAGTCCTCAACAGGCATCCGCACACACCTATGATTGATTTTAGTGAGCTTTTCCCTTAATCCAAAGTTCCTGAATCCCTAACATCTTGCCCCACCCCTCCACTTCTTCTAAACTACTCTTAGACACTATATTTGTTTGTAGGAAAGTATTGCAGTCATGCAAACTGTGACTCTTCAATTTATTCTTATAATTTACTATCTTTACCTTTTAAGCCAGACTGCTCTTCTAATACACTAAAAGCTCCCCTTGGTAGGAAAAAAGTGTCACCCAGAAGGGTTTCATTCCCTTTTCAGGCCAACTACATCCTTATTCTGTGCTGAAAATGACAGCCAGCACAACAAAAATTGTCATCATAGGTATTTGGGTTTTTCCTTCCTTTTTAAACAGGCAACCAACAACTTATTTTCCCACTAAAGCAGTTACATCAATGGCTATATATCAAATTTGAAAGCTCCTCAAAATTTCTAAGTCAATGAAAGCCAGATTCTAGAGGGAGACAACATGGGTAAAAAAATATCAATACACATGATATTTTAATACAAAATATTAGCTTTTTTCTTTTTTTTTTTTTTACACAAGTCAGTTTTTTTAAAATATAGAACCTTAAAAAAATGAACAAATTGCTATCCACACACTATAAACACTTTTTTTGTGCTCAGTTTGATCAAGTTATCAGAACAATTTAAACACCAGTCCATAGTTTAAACACTGCCTTGAAGTTTTATGAAAACTATGCCGCACTGTGCGCTACCATTATTATATGTACAGTGTGAAGCGCCTTCTTTCAGTTTTAATACGGTAGTAGAAACTGTTCAGTTATGAGGTTCTTTGTGCAAGGATGTCACATTCTACTCATGCTCATGACAGATCTGCATTACATTTCAGTGGCACTGGTATGAGCACCCACATGTAATTCTGTGAATGTTCACTGGAAGAATGTCCATTACATATTCTGGAAGTACAAGTTCTTCAGCTAGATAAAAGAAAACTTGTTAGTTTAGGGGAAACACTAGCCTGATTAGCCAGAATTTAACAATTTCTAAGCACTGAAATGAATTTTGATTTCTCAAAGTTGAATAAAAGTAATTAACTATCACATTTTCATAGAGATGAACTAATAGCAGGTACATCTCAGGAATATTTGTAATTGCCCGTTTTTTTTAACCCAAAGAAAGGAAAAAATTTCCCTCTAAGTTGGAGGTCTTAAAAGGTCTTGTTTTAGTAGTAAATCATCCACAAGTTGCAGGCTGTTAGCCAAGTAGATTTAGGATGATTTACTTGCATTACAGTAATTTACACAATTGAACTTTATGCATACAGTACAAAACTATGAACAAAAAGGTGAAGCAAACTTTTTTATTTATATTCAGGTAAAAACATTAACCTGATGGAGTAAATTATTGCAGATTTGAGAAATCAGCACATAAAACAGTTGGACAGAGCATTGCTTACAGGTGCTTTATCTGTGTCAAAAGACAAAGGCTGAACTGTTTGTTCCAAGCTAGCCCTGGGGGGGAAGAAAAAAAAAAAAAACCTACAAAAGTAACCAGGAACTTAGATCAAGAACAAGAAAATTGTTTACTCAAACAGGGAATGAAACAACTAATTTGTCTTTTAAAAAACTTTACATCAATTCGAAATGCTCTGGCCTTACCACAATACACACTGGCCAGCCCAAGCTGTTGGACTTCAACTATATGAAAGAAATAATTCTTCCTTGCCTCTAGTAAGAGGCTTTTGCTGCCTGAATCACTGTGTAAACAGCTCTAGAGTGTCGACTGGTAAAGACTGTCGCCATTATATCCTACCACTACAGTAAAACTATGCTATAAGAAAGGTTCTACCTAGTTACAAAGGCTGAATTATATTGACAATATATATTTGATTTCAGTAAAATTTAAATTATCTTAATCAGAAAGAGGCATGGAGCAGTTAAATGCCCATGCTAACCAAAACATAACAATTGTTGAATGTTGCACACAAAAAGAACCAAGTGAATTGCACATCAGACAATACATGAGGATGGGTAAAATTAGAGGCAGGTGAGGGTACACAGAACTAGTCTACTAAACTAGATTCGTCAAATACATGGTGTATTTTAATTTCTGTACTTATGTACAAAAGTTGTCTTTGGAGGAAAAACTTTTAGCTAGATGGATACACACAGCCCAGTATTAAACTGCACAGCGACATTTATTGTTCCAGCCTGGAAAAACATCCCTTTTTAAATTTCACACAGCAAAGCAAGTTAAAAACTTCACTCATCAAATAAATGATAATTTAAACAAGAACTTGCTAAAGAAACCTTGTCACAACAACTTTTAGGGCCTGATCACTTTAAGTCCATAGGGGCCTTTAATGAATATCAACCAAGTGTCTTTGTTTATAATCTGCAAGCCGTTTTTCTACAACAAGAAGGCGTAACACGTTTCCTTGACTCAGGTGATATATTTAGAAAAGAATCATGAGTTTCTCTTTTGCTGTAACAGGCAGACATTGCATTTTTCATTGTGATCAGGAAAGATGGAATGACTGCTGCCCTTCTCTTGCAGCTATCAAGAGTTTTTCACGCATTATCTCAATAGTTGAATAGTCCGGCAATTTGAGATAGTTCACACAAGTCATTACTGAGGGTAAGAAATCATCTGGATTCTCTGTAGACTCAAATGTCTTGCGTACAATTGTCAACGGAGGATTCAAACTTCGAAAGCCTATTAATGAGAAAAGACATTCAGAATAAGGTTGTTCCTCTTGAAAACCCACAGTTAATAGTGTAGACATCTAACAGTTACAGAAGCATGCATTGTCATAACTGACTAAATCTCCATTTTTAAAAGTTTAGAGTATGGCTTTATAAGGCCATGTAGGAAGCTAAAAAAATACCTAAAATCCTGTCTGTAGATTAGTTTTCCAAGATGAATAAAAAAAGAAGCTAGACATATCTACTTTTGTGTTCTGTATGTGTAAAAAACCTTATTCCAATCATAGTATTTTTAAGAGTTGGTTGGTTTTATACACATTTTCTAAGATTCTCAGAAATTATCTGACTGTGGTATCTTTTTTTCACTCCAGCTAAGGTTTTTATACTCTTAACCCTCAATCCTGTCTGCACCATCTCTCCCTAAAACAACTCCAGAAAAAATTTAAAATGAAAAAAAAAAAAAAAAAAAAAAAAAAAAAAACTCTTCCCCCCAGAGAACATAAGTAATGGAAGAGATGCATAAATTCTGTTTTTACTTGCAAAGCATTCAGCTGAGAATACGGTAAAATGTGTATTCTATAATGGGCCCTAGCAAAGACAGCAAATTCCTCAGTTTTCCTCACTGCTTCTCATCTAAATTCTGAAATCCAAAAAGGGAAAAAATTAAAGGTTATCACTTTAACAAAGTAGTATTGTCTCCTTTCTAGAAAAGAGATTATTGTTTCCAGGTAGCAATGCAACATTTTGTTGTTGTCATAACTGAATGCACCTCTAGCCAAGGAATACAGTATTAAGGGGTTTCAGTTTTGTTTAAATTTTGAACTATTTTTTGTCCTCCAATAGGTTATCTGGTAACATAAATTAAACCTGGAGACGGTCAATTGAATGAAGTGTCATGAGAGTATCTCAAAGTTTATGAGAATTCTACCTGAAGTCTACCCCAGGCACTTCTGAAACTAGAAATGTCAAACAGGTATGAACCTCTAAAACACACAGTTAAGTAATTTTTTCCTATACTGAAATAATCCACTTATTCTCAAATGCATTAATAATACTGATTTAATATAGAGCAATATGTAATAAACAAAACCTACCTCCTACAGGCAGTCTGGGGCTACCTGTCACAAACTGAAGAAACAGTCTTTGCTGCTCACTATCAAAGCTACTTAGAATTTCAAAGAGATACTTCACTGCTCGACTACGGAGGGGAAAAAAAGCAAGCTATTATTATTTTGTTTACATAATTGCATCAGATTCATATTCAGTGCAGTATGAAGATTTTCAAAGAAATTTCATATAATTCCTTTAGCTTGAATAACAGTATATCAAGATTATTTAAATACGTATTTTCTAGTGCCAATACTTATTTATTTTTTAACAAGACCAACACCGTATTACCTGTCATGTGTATAACCGTGATCTGGCCTGCAACATTCCATTAAAGTCTTTGCATCCCAAGTGTCTGTTTTACTGCCGCACAAGAGCTGCTCCAACTATAAAATTGAAAAACAAGGAAGTAAGTTTTTCCATTTAGAACTTGAGGCAGAACAAGTACTGTCCCTTCTAGCTACTATTATAGCATTCTACTTTCTGGAACGGCTTGCTGCAGAACAACCTCAATCACCCCAAGCAATCCTCCTAAATTCTTTGAATGCAATAGCTTCATCCCAGGTTTTGCATGCAATACACTACCACAGGAGATGCTGAATGCATCTCTTGGAACAGAGACAGTCTTAAGCAATTTACACTGGAGAACCAGAAATGCCTTAGCTTTTTGGAAATCTTAAATTTTTAAAGAAATCTAGGGGAACTGGAAGAATAGAGTGTTTACACTTGCTTTTTAGAACTCTGAGCTCTTCTTTGAAATTAAAAAAATAAAATCAATCATTAGACAGGGATGGATCTATCAGGTAGCAGTTTTTTACTTAAATTATTTTGCCTGTTGTTTCTATACACTTGGGCAAGCAGAGATTACAGGCTACAGACAAAACATTAAAAGCTTCTACAGACATCCTTCTAGGATACACAAGGAGTTGTAAAGTCCCAGTCTCAATAAAACCAGAGGTTTGATACACCTAGGTGTTCTGTTCATGCACAAAAAAATTTTACAAGTTCTTTATAATAGTTTAGGAATGGTTTGTAAAAAGGTTCAAATGTCTGGATACCTATCAGCAACAGAACACAAGATCACACATGTATATTCTACCAAGGAAAAGATATATCTCACACTACTCATATGGCTTAATTTTGATCAACCGTATTAGTAGATTAGCAACTGACTAGTGTCCACGTTTTAAAATTTCCAAGCAGAAGCAAGCATCAAACCATGCCAAACAACAACAAGGCAGAGCAGCATCACATGTACCACAAAATGCAGAAATTTGGGTAAAACACTGAGGCAACTAGAATAATCTGCCATTTTTACTAGCCTTAAATTTGTTGCAGAAAAACAGGTGGTGGTACTCTTTGAAAGTAGTACCAACAGAGAGACATGAAGAAGAATCGCTATGAGCAGTTACATGTTTCAGCTTTAAGAGACTCTCACACTGTAAAGCACCAAGAACAAAAGAGTAACACAAAAGCTTGGCTGACACACTGCTTCAGAGCATGCTTAACATTTCTTCATGAAGTCAAAGTTGTAAGTTTATGAAGGTAAACAAACCCTTCAAAGCACAGTCTTCAAATAAATGCCCTAGAGGCAGAGTAATAAAACATTCTCTCTTCTAGTCCAGATAGCCATAATTGTGTCTCAATTGAGTCCGCCGCTTAAGAGTGTAAGAATTTTACAAGGAAATTGATACGGTGGGTGGTAAGAACAAGGCAAGACCAACTAGCCTTATTCTTTACCCCTTCATCTGAATCTCCTCTTACTGTTGAAAGCTTTGTTAATGAGCTATCTACTTTTTCAATAGAACATCCAGGTAGCATCCACATCTATATCTACAGCTATTAAAAGGTACTACAATACAAGGAATTAATTGAAGTATCCATACCAATATAGAGAGCCTGCATACGTAAACTTAAGCACTTTTCTCAGAAAAGCTGGATTAAGTATGCAGTATAAAGAACACCAAGTCTTCCAAACATACATCAGAAACATAATCAGACTCTCACAAATGCACTGCATCCAGTGCACACTTAAGTTCAGACTGTCCATACATGCAGATGTAAGGTTATAAAAGCATCAGTAAAAACACATTTACCAACCTCCTCAGGATAGAAGTACTGGAGATGGCTGAGGGGGAAGACTGATTCAAATCCATCTCTGAATGAGTCAAACTGTCTGGCAACACCTTCATTTAGTGCCCAGAATATAACCAACTGCAGGGACGGGGAAAAAAAAAAAAAGTCATTTGAACAAAGGAAGCATGGAATGATCGATCACTACTGTACAAAAGACTACAACTGCAGAAAAAGACCCTACAGAAGGCCTAGCCATATGCTCACTATAGTTGTGGCAGAGTTTGAACTTTGATTCATGGAGCTGCTTGACAGCATTGCCTCATTCTGGCTTAATCCATAAGCTCATATTGCTGCAATGCAACAGACAATTTTTTGGGTTTTTTCTTTACAGCTTTCTCATGTGGTCTGCTATTGCAAATTCACAAAAGTCATTTGAGTTCCAACAACCCCATGTTTAGAATACCCTAATACACAACTCATGCAGAATTTAAACTTATTTGCCTTTATTTTTGATAAAACAAGCTTAATACATGGAATTCAGAATAGCTGGTTAAACTGAACCTATTTAACAAAACATTTTAAAACAAAGCTTAACATATATTAGATATTTTTAGAAGCCTAACCTAGATGTTCTCTCTGTACACTGATATCCATTTGAAGTTCAGCAACTGAAACAGAAATCCTTAGGGTATCACTGGCAGTATTATATTAGTTTCCCCCATGGAAACATATGGGTCCCTTCTCTAATATATAGTTACAAAACATAACTTTAGTCTTCTTGTTATATTAAGCTACTTAATATAACGAGAATACATAGGAAAAATACATCGGGGGGGAAAAAGAAATAATTTCCTTTCGTGTTACTGGGATTTGGTTAAGAATCATCAGGCAAAAGACAGTAAGACAGTATCCTAGGCTTTTTGTGTGTGTTTTTTGTTTTGGTTTGGTATCTGCAGTTACCGCCTCAGGACTAAATTCACCTTCCAAAGTGGACAGCACATACTGAAACAATAATCACTGGGGAGAGGGAAAGGGACATGACACAAACAAGACCAAATTCCTTTTAAGTCTCCTGTAGCCAGTATTTCTCCACTAAATAAAGCAATATATTATACATGGCAGATTGCATGCCAAGTTCAGATTCTTTTGTCAGTTAGTGCTACTGATCATTACACTTGCCTTGGATACCCTCAATTCTAGCAGGAAATGAAGGCTGGTTATAAAAAAATGTGTTGTCAACACACAGCTACTGGTTTTTAAATGTGTTAAAAGCTCTGACCTGGAATGCTGAGAAAAGCTTGAAAGACGTCTAAGGATGCATCTGAATATGATTAAAAACCTCACTGATACTGATGGACTCCTGAAGCAAGTATTTAACCCTGTCCCAATAATTGAAGAGTTACTTGGTCCAGAAGGTTCTCAGATACAAAAGCCTATTAGGATCTGTTGATAAGCTTTCCCTATAAAAGAGTCAGGCATTGATTTCAGGTAAGAGGCATGCTCCTACTTTCACACATCAGGTTGTAATACTGAAGAGGAAGCCAGTAACGACCAGCAGCACTGAAGGCTGTTCTATTGTGTTCTATAACATAGAATATTCTATAGCTATTCTAACAGCAGAGTTGCTTACTTAGAATTGTGATTACTTTTTATGACCAGGGATGTGTGCCAAAATTACGCTGCACTGTGTTCTTGTGGATTCAAAGAGGACATCAAATTGCTAGGCAAAAAACTGCACTCCAGAAACTTTTTGTCCACAAACTTAGAACAAGCAAGATGGCCTCTTTCTTCATAGTACAGGGCAGAATGAAGGTCGCGGGAGGGGGGACAGGAGAGAGAATAAAGTCTTTCACTATACTTGTAGCTCAAATAGTTCTACTTCCTGATAAAAGGTAGCTCCTGTGGGGGTAGAATGACATGACTGCAGGAGAGGCATGAACAGTAACAGTAGGATATTCTAGCTTTATAAACTACTTTTAATGGCAATACACACACAAAATTTTAATGAAAATGCCATTTTCAAGAGCAGGGCAGCTGACCCACAGGAGGTGTACAGGCTAGCTGATAACTTAAATACACTGTTTCTAAATTGCAATTCATCATACTTGTGACACAGAGAACACTGATTTTCTTTCGGAAATCTTTTTTATTTCCTTCACATCAGTAATGCTAATCACTGGTATCTAGTTTAAAATCTCCTCTATAAGGCAGGAATATAAAGACAAGGATAGAAAAACTGCACAGGTGTCCCTTAAAGAAAATAGTCCCAAAAGCTGTTTAGAAAGAAGCAGAGAGCAAGCTTTCTGTAGTGATCTGCTTTTCCTTTACAACACCAGAGACATGCAATAGGACAACTACAGGCCATCCAAGATATCTGTCTGCAAGCCTTCCTCAGCATATCAGATATGTGATACGAGTTACCTAGAACAAAAAAAACCTGACTGCAAACTGTACAAAAATCAGACTTGAAAGCAACCTTGCTCAGCTTTCCTCAGTAAATAGGGAGTGCAAATGCTGTTTCTAACAAACTATGGTTATTGGCATTGGCCATCTGTAAGTCTGCAAACAGCTTTATATCCAAACATGTTTAATTTTGCAAGTGATTCTTAGCAGAACTTGCTTTCAATAAAGATAGGAGAACTGGATACATGCATAACAGCTTGAATCTGGAAGATGAACAGCAACTGCTCAATATTCAGTTGTAACAATTATGGAATAACTTTGCAAAGTTCTCAGTTGATATCCAGGAGCTTATATGTCCCTTACTGAATCATTTCTACCAAAACATCAGATATGTTTCTTATCAGTGCTTGAAAAATTTTAACAGTCCTCAGAGCGAACCTGGCAGCAGACTAACCCGTCAGAAAATGCATTATTTAGGAATTGGAATAATGGCTTTTTCATGATGCAATCATTCTTAACCTCCATCCCACTTATGACTTCATGTGATAATATTGCATTCTTCCTGCCTTTCCTCATCTCTTCTCCAGGCTGTTTTTAACCTATTCCCTTTAATGCTTTCTTATGCAGAAACAGTTTCTTACCTTTGTTCAGCAATATCACCCTTTTGTTTTTCTAGGTTTTATGTCCCTTCTGACATGGGAATAAATCAATATGCAGGTGTACTGTCAACTTGCTATGGCACTGTTTTGTTATCTGTTTTGGTGGGTGGAGAGGGAAGGGGGTGTTTGTGTTGTTTTGGTTTGTTTTTTGGTTTTGGGGGGTTTTTTTGTTTTTCTTTTTTTACACTACTGCTCTAATTTTGATTCCCAAATGAACTGATATTTTCTTAAGTCTGACTCCAAAAACAGTTTCACTATTATTATAGCAGTTCAAAGCCCACTGAAGCGTGGGTAGGAGGTACTAAATCACTATTGCAAATAAATTCATTATCATACCCAGATGTGGGAACTTGTTAAAAGATTCTGAAAAGTCCACAGCTCAAACTACTCCACTTCCTACAACGATTTTTATCCAAAAAACCATACTTCTGATTACTTTATTATGTATAAACCATACAAATAGTACTTTTTTGTACTATAAAATTTTCCAGTCGGGTGCACTAACTAGGATTCAAACAGTTTTTCTGTAGTAATAAACTAGTACAGAAGAGAAGCAATCAATAGGAAAGTTATTGCTGTGCCCAGTTCATGAGAATGAACTGAAATATATATGGAAACAAACTACTTGGGAGCAAGCTGAGGAAGAATAAAGAAGTTTTAGTCCTAGCTTTGATTTTACATACTCTGAGATACTCCTCTAAATTGTGGATGGTGACTGGTGTATCTTTTCCCCCTTTTTTCAGTTCTATATTAGGAAACCCAGGAAGTGTGAAGTCCAGCCCTAGGTCTTCCACTGAGCAGCCATTCATAGTCAGAGCCTCCAATGCATACTGTAGACTTTCTTTGGTCTAAAAAATTGGAAGTGAAAACCAGTGAGAACAATTAATTCACATTAACTTATCCAAAAGTTACAACTTCTAAAGCAGTTTTGACAAACATTTCTATAAGAATATTACTATTAATACTGTTACAGTACTCCTTACCTTCCTTCCATATTTTTCATACGTAACAGTAAACCAAGACAAGCCAAATAAACTAACTTAATGGACAAACTTGAAAGAGCCTAACAGTACACTTTTTTCTAGAAATTTTGGAATTACTTTTAACTTCTTGCATATTATTTATTTAGAAAATACTACTGCAAGAGAAGAAGATGTGTAATATGCTAAGGCTGTTAAGCTATGTTTTTTCCTTAGAATACTTAATAGCATTCATACTGACATTTTTCAGCTTTCATCCACCAGGTTTCAGGTTTTTCAAACTCTTGTTGGGAAATTAAAAGCAGTGATCAAGGAGAGAGAGTGAGACGGTCAGGTGAAGAGAAACAAAGGCCCACAAGCTTGCAATAACTTCACTAGTAACAAAGCACATGTACTGACTATAAATCAGGTTATTACCACCTACCATCTATTAACATTGGATGCTAGAAAGAGCATGCATGCCAAAGACCTTTTATCACTACTTCGCAACAGTAAATGGTACTATTTTCAGCTAAGAGTGGATAACCTCGAAAAATTAAGACTTTTCTGCATCCATGAAACAACCTGTATGCTCACATATGAAGCCAGTTTACACCAGTTCTGCATAAAGCTCTTCAGTGGGGGAGGAAAAAAACCCACAAAAGGCACTTCAAGAAAACCTGAAAGTTTGACTAAACCAACCAATAAAAAAGCCAAGCCTTTTGAATGTTCAAAAATCAAGGACAGATATTTTTTCCTCCATTATTAAAGTCGGTTAGCCTTTTCAAAGTGAACCAAAAAGAGAGGTTACCTTACGCAAACATCTGGCAGTTTTAGCCATTTCTAGCCTGTGTTTAATCATACAGAAGAATCCCATAATAAATTTCTAATGTTAGTCTACATTACAAAAAGACCATGTTATAATTGCTAGCCACTGATTTAATAACATTAAAACTATTCCTTTTATTAGAATGAAGTCATTATCACTATCACCATCAGTATTAAGCACTATCATACAGTCTCAGTTACGGCTACTTCATAAAATCCAAACATATGTGAAGATGCACTCTTCCAGTTTAGGGTTGCTTTCCCACCTGTGTTTTGTCCTGTTCAAGTCTTTTCTTTTGTCTTACAATATCTTCAAGGTGATATATTGATTTGGCTACTACTGGATCAATACTGAACAAGTCATGTGATGTCAAGGAAGTTTCCTGTCGTAGCATCCATTTATAAAAAGGAAGTCCAAGAGGAAGGTCCACCTGGAAATCAAAACATTTTTTAGTATTGAACTGTCCTCCAAAACTGTATCTTTTGCTATTTTATCTTGACTAGATCTAGAATACTATTTACCAAGTCTCAGTTCTGCCGCACACCAAAACGCCGTGTCTGAGTGTTTTTACCTGAGAAATTTACAGTGGAGAAAACACAACTGACTGCCTAGTGCATATACATTAGAGCAATCAGCAAGCTAGCAGCTGGAATAATAATGAACCCAAAATGATCTTGAAAGACTGGAAAGAGATTGCAACACATGGCAGTCAATGGCTTTTCCTTTTTTCACTATGGTCTCAAAAGCCACTATAAAGATCTTCAACATACACTACCCTTTACCCCCTCAAAAGTTCAGCTGCATCCCTCTCCCCCCACCCCACCCAAACTGCTAGAGCTGAAAATAATTCCATGCAACTCTTAATGTTATTTTTTCCCCCAACACAGTCAGAACTAGAATTTTCATTTAACCCTTCAGAATCACATTTTCCATTTTATTCTCACCAGTCTAAAATCCATGATTGCCTTGGCCATTAGTTTTCCCAGAAAGCGGAACTTCATTTTAACTTTTGCAATGTGAGCTGGCTTGGCTGTTCTACCAAAAGGAAGTGCAAAAAGGCCTTGAAGGTTATGGATGTACTTGGTACCTTCCTGGCTTCCTGTTGAGGAAAAAAGAAAAAAAAAGTTCAATACATACACTGCTAGTTTCATTCCAGATGCAAGTCTGAAAGCAGCTATCAGATAACCATAACCTAAAGCTTCTTATAAAATTACCCCCCCCCCCAAAAAACCCCAAAACACACAACAAAAAAAAAAACCAAAAAAAAACCCCAAAACCCAAAAAAACAACCCACCCACAAAAAAAACCCTCAAAAATTATCACACACTATCATGAAGCACATTATCTGACCACAAACTGAGGTGCTCTTTCAATCAAAGCCATTCACATAATTAAAGTCAACTTAGAATCAATTCAATACTAGATCAATATTGATAGTTTAGGTAGTAAAACATTTACCTTTTGGATTGGCTAAAGTCACTTCTTCTCCCCTCCAAAGGCCTAAGTCTGCTCTCTGTAGTTCCTGAGATACAAGTGCATAGAACTCTAGCGTGGGGCCTAGGCCTGTGCCAACCTTCAGGGGGAGGGAGGGTGTGGGGAGAGGAAGGGGAATGAGATAAATAAATGAGTCCATTAGGTCAGTTTGAATATCAAAATCTTTACTTAAGTCTGAGAAATATAGTACACTATTGGCTATAAAGAAGACTGCATTGCAAAAAACATCTAGAGAACCTAGCTACACCAACATTTACAATACGACTGAGACAGCTTAGAAAGACCACATATCAGAGGGAATAATAGTGGAATAAAAGTATTAACCACCTAATGATCATATTATAGAGGAAACACACACAGCTGTTTGCTTAGAGTTAGGAGAAAAGTGTGCTCTGTAGAATAAGACTGATTATGAAATTTAGTATATCAGAAAAGAGTTTCTCCTATCAACTAAAAGTCACAACCAAGTGGATTAGGGATAATTAATAGATAAAATTTTGTGGCACCAGCAATGGGAAGGACCAAAAGTCTGACCAAGTCATTCTAGGAAAGCTGTAGCTTTTTGTATTAATCTTCAATAAAAAGGGGTTAAATTAGACTGCATTGATATTACTTACTTCATTCTCATACTGGATTTCCAACATGGCTCTTGAACTGCCTAGATCCTGCATCACAGATTCTGCCTGTTTCAACAGCTCATCTCTGTTCACAGTGCGCTACACATTAGAGAAGTTTTAAGTAGTGAAATTATGTCTTTAAGTCCCAGCTCCCAAGGCAGTTACAACAGGAAAAAAATTAGTTATGCAATTTTTTCCACCCCACGCTAATAGTTCCACAGTTCAACAATTTGTAAGTTTATACTTTGATAAAATAATTCTTGCTTCTATATGAAAACTGACTAGAATTAAAGTGTTCAATATAAAATAAAAAAACCAATGCCTTACATTTGTATAGTATCAGTACATCAGTATAACTAATAGGTACTAGTCTTGCCAAGAATCTGGCAGTAAGACTATAATGTAACAGAGAAGTGTTGTCACGTGATGCTACATACCTCGAACTAATATATGGAGAAGAAAACACAGAATAAAGATGCCGAAATCCAGCAACCTAAAGGAATAATCTTATACCCTGCCCTTGCAGATTCTCTAGTAAGGAAAGTAGCAGGTTTAAAAAAACAAAACAAAAAAACCACACAAAAAAACCAAAACAACCCCCCCCACACACACAACCCACAAACAACCAACAAATGCAAAACAAAGAAACCCTACAGCCACACCCACCCACCCCCAGCACTGGGATTTCTACATGTTGGAAGCTATATTCTAGCTGAACTAGATTCTCATGTTTCTTGTGTTTTTCCCCCAGAGATATTCAAGACCATATGGCAGATTTACACCATACAGGAGACCTTAGTTTAAGATGACATCTCTGCAGACTCAAGGCAGACACCCAAGACTCCCTCAATTTAAAAGTCACAGCTTAGTTTTATTATGTTGTGACAGGAGGTTTAATACTCTCCCAGAATACAAGGACAATGTTTTTGTTTATTCAGGTAACATTTAAGGGTCTAAATCCTATTGCTTCTGAAATTCTACATAAAGCAAAAATGGAGGTTTACAAGCTAATATATGGAAACAACACTAATGTAACCTAAAACTTAAAGTTCATTCTTGGAGTACAGTTTCAGAAATTATGTGATGACGACAATTCAAAAGGAAGCAGGATGTGAGGAAGTGTAGCATATGCTAGCCCCTTCTGACACCTAGTGGCAGACACCTAGAAGACATTGTGCTTTCTACTCGGGGGCTTTTAAATTGATAAAAACAAACCTCATCTTCATCGGTATACTACAAAACCCGAAGTTTTACAAGTAAATCTTGCTCACAATGATATTCTTAAAGACGATATGAAAATAAACAGATCATTCATTCTATTTTTAAATAAAATATACCTACTTTTTTCCTGTCCAGTCGCGGTGCCACTCTGCTATCCTGAGAATCTGATTGATTGATTTCTGGATTAGTATCCAGTAGTCTTTGCATGGCTCGATCACGATCAAAAGCAGTAACATAAAACAGCATTTGACGCGTATCAAATGGAAAGAAAAATGGGCTGTAAAGAGCATTGGATTAGTTAGCTGGTTCCAACTGGCATCTATGACTATAGTTTAGTTTAAAACACGATAGAAAGGTAGTACGCCTGAAATTGGTGCTTAAACACTGTGGTGAAAGCAGCCTCCAAATGAAGCCTTCCAGAACACACTTTTAGTTAAAATGCTTAAGAGCAAGATTCTAGAAACAGAATTTAATATAAGAAGGAACCACAAAAAATGCCAGAAAATTTCAACTCTTCCAGAAAAATAACTCAAAATACTTGAATGCCTTGGCTATGCAAAGTTTATATCAGAAAATAAATACTATTTTACTTGTGCACACCTGGTTTACAATTAGTAAATCTAACTTAGATAAAAGATTTTAACAAGGTGGCTCAACCTCCCATGGTAGGGGGGGTTGGGGGAGGGGGGTAGAACCTGCCTACGCAGCAGCACCAGCATTCTACCTTCCACCATTTTCAAAAAGCACTTCAACTAGTCCGTGAAAGACTACCAGAGAAACTTATTTGAATTTATAAGTTCTACTATTCTTGAAGGCATGTGCACATTAACACTGTAGTCCTCCACTGACATTTAAGTGAAAAGGCAGTTTTACAGAAAAAATACAGCTACAGATGTTTGTATAATATGCATTCATACTCATTTGTTATCTAGAATGTTTATGAAGAAATTTAGAGACCTTATTTTAAAAATGAAAAACCAAGTAGTTTCTCTAGAGTACGTATTTCCAGTCAATTGTCACCAATGCTTCTTTAATTAACGTGCTTGAAAAACCCAAAACGTCAACTCTGTTTTCTCACTGTTTCAAGTACAAGAGTTTTAAAGCTTACACTGTGTATCAACATACTACAAAGTACTATGAATATAGCTTTATTAAAATTATTTATAATATTTTTCAGTAATTATAGAGATATTTTTTCTTTGTACTATATTGAATATGCTAAGATAAATGTAGTGGTATGACAAAAATGCCATTAAACAGTTTAACAGGAGAAAAAAGATCTGAATATTCAAGTACTACTATTTCAATAAGAAAACTTGGAATGACTCAAACTCCTGTAAGAAGTGGTCTGAACTTTGCAGCTAGTTTATCCCTCCATATTTGGTTTAAACTATGCAATATAGGTGTAAACATTCATCTAAGTGTCTTAGCAAAACTTCTGTGAATACATTCTACTGTCCCCTAGCACTTTCAAAAGCCTTGTAACATATGATGCACCTGGGCTGCCCAGCCAAAAGGCCTACTGAACTTAAATTAGAAATACTATATATACAGTAAGTCATTCATACCATGTTTTTCCAAGTTCTGTCAGCCAAGTTGGTATGTTTCCTGTCATAATTACCAAAGGATCCTGGAGCTGCCTGTTTGCTTTTGCTGTCAGTTTACTGTTGATAAACTCTGAGGTTGGAATTATCTCCTTGCAGATTGCATTCTGTGTTAAAAAAACAATGTACTTCTAGTTAAAGAAATGCTAGAAGGAATACCAAGCTTTTGTGAAGAGGTTTTTTTATGCTTCTAATTTGCTTATCACAAGAAAAAAAAAAAACTTCCATTGCCACTTTGGTCATACAGAGTTTAAGCCATGAAAAAAAGACTGAGTAGATTTTTACTACTCATTTTCTTTTCAGGAATGATGTTGTTCTTTGAACTTAAGGAAAGAAAAAGCACGGCAAATGTGTTTATAGTGTGTTAAAGGAAATATGATTGACTATAAGAATTTATAGCCTTCATCTTACCAGAAGTTAGAGAAATAGATAGGGGGAAATGATAGTATTTGCTTTATTCTGTCTTGGGGGGGGGGCAGGGGCAGCAGACAGGGGAAGAAGGCTATATTAAGGTGTTTCGGGGCAGAGCTGCCTATATCAAGTATGAAAATGATTTTAAAAGTGCTCTACTCACATCATACAAGTAATACCAGTATCGACTGATAGCATGTAAAACTCTCAAAAGAAGAATAACATCTAATGAGGGATCTTCAAATGTTATGTTTTCAGGTGGAGTAGATATGAGGTAAACTTCTAGAGGATTTAATACCGAAGGGCATACACCATCTAGCAGGAAAAAAGAGTATGTTACCGAAACAAATCAATTATAAGTCTTCCCTCCCAAGATTATTAGGAGCCTAGGTAGTATTAGTCACGGCATTCACTTTACTACAACAGTTTAGTTACATAATTCAGTAAGCATCTTTAGTTTTAATACACATAATATATACTTACTTTTCTTATACTATGCTTGCTTTAAAAGAAACACTATGGTGTCTCTAAACACTTTTCTTCCCCATCCTTTAAGAAGTTTCACAAACCTAACATACTACTAGCAAGGTAACACACTCACCATGCCACAATTCATCATGCTTTTTAGAATTTCTAGGGGAGGTTTTTGTGGGAGCAGTTTGTGCTCTTCCTCTTTTACCACCAACACAGTCCTTATTACCATCTTCATCCTCTCGCACAGGTTTGTACCTAGAAAGTAAAAGTTAAAAACATTTTTGTGAAATAACAACTTACATGGAAACAAAAGCAGTTATAAAATGCTAGTTACTTAAAAGACAGTTAAACACAGACAGACAAGAACAATGCATTTGGACATGATCCAGCCTTTGAAGCTAGCCCCTGAGTAGCAAAGTACATCATGGAGGAGAAAAAGTCAGGGACCCTCCAGCTCCATGAACTGGAAGGAGAGAAGCAGAAGGTATAGGCAAAAAAACAAAGTAGGTTTTTTGCTTTTGAATAACGTATTTAAATATTAGAAAGAAAAAGACACTGCTGAATGTTAAAATGTTTGGCACAATTGTAGGTCAATACCACTCCTTGCAAAGTATGGCCAGAGAATACATATACCAGTACAGCAATCAACTATGAAAACCAGTATGAAGTTGACCATTACTTGTAGACTGCAGACACATTCTCTATTGTTTGTGGTTAGTTACATAACACTAAGAATTATTTCCCTCCATCTATCAGGTGTCATTTAAGATTCCCCATTTCTTGTTCAAGTTCACTCATGAGTTAGAAAGGATGTCAGTAGCTAACAATGAACTCCTCCTAAGATTTAAGTATCTCGATCACATCAGGAAATTCAAAGCTTCAGTTGTTCCCCCCCACCTCCAAAAAAGACAGCTATATTCAAATTTTCTTTATGTGTATACATCTAGGAAACTGAGGAAGTTGTCCCCTGATTTCTCTAGCAAACTTACCAAATGGTATGTGTTTTTGTCCAAATCCCAGCTCTTCCTAATGGGTTGCTCTCATCATCTGTAGACTCCCTCTCCTCTTCGGCTTGCAAACTGTACTGCCTAACTGCTTGATACACAGTCATATTATATGGCAGCAAGTGATCTCCAATGTAAAATTGCAGTCTGTGTCTCACATTCCCTGAATTTAAGAATTGAGCAGCCTGAACAAAACAAAAAAGCCACAGACGTTAGGAAACTTGTTGCTAGCTTTTCTTTAAGCCTCTTCCCACACTGTTCCCTCCCCTTGCCCCCAGAGCAAAAGCTTACCAAAGATTCATCTATTTCTTCATCTGACCCATCATCATCACTATCCTCATCATCTTCTCTAACTCTTCCATAGCCTGAGGCAAGAGAGGAGAAAGACGTCCTCATTTGTTTTCACATGAAATGTAGCAAAGCTTTCATATTCTGACTTTTATGAACTCCACCGTTCAAAACAGTTCCAAAACACATCAGTTAAAGTAAGGTTCAGACACGTTAGAACAAGTTTCAGTATCAACATCTGGCATCAAAAATGCCAAGTTACAGCCAATCTAACAGTCAACTAGATTATACTTCTGTTAGTACTTAGACTGAACTGTTTACAACAGGAAAAAGTTTGTCCCAGAAAAGGGAAGATTCTCTGCAGCTTCAGTCTCCTCCACTGTGAACAAGGTACATTTATAGGTACCTCCCATTTGTCTTCAGTACAATCCTCACTGGCTTTTACAGACTCTACACTGCTGACAGTAGTGACTATACCAAGAAGCAAAACACATGTGACTGTATAATATATATACCTCGAACTACAAGGTATCTTTCAATGGCTTGTACCAAAGCCAGAGGATCAATCTTCACAGGTCCACCTTTCCACTGTTTCACATTAGCACAGTCTGGATGTCTTTGCAGTTGGCATTTTAATTGATGTGTATTGAAGAATTTTAAAGCTTGGGATCCTCTGTTAAGAGAAAAACTCAAAATAATTTGTGAAAAAAGTTGCTACACAAAGAATCTAGTAACCATAATTGCATTTAAAAAAATGCATTAAAATAGACTTGTACATGCATTTACAAACTCACTTGTTCAGAGTATTATTTCTCAGCCTATTTCTCTAAAACTAAGCTATTAAGATTTGGATAAACATATTAAAAATTTTATTCTACAAGAACAACCAGAATCCAAGTTGTACAAAATCTGATGTCCAGTGGAAGCTACACGGATTAAGAGAAAGTCCAGCCTGACGACTGATTACAATATGGCCTATACTGACCATTTTTGAGGTCTGAAGTTGTTCAGTGGTCAGCTGATGCCACATGAAATTTAGAGCTGTGTTCACCTGCAGTGCAGTAAGGATCAGAACCAGGGTGGGTAATGCAAGTACCCATATCCATTCATATGTTCTTTAGTAAGGACCTAAAGAGATAACCTGAAAGCTCCTCTGCTTTTTCTTGCCAAGTATAGTTTATATACATGTTCCATCTCACCAAACTATTAATACCCAAGCTAGTCATTTTTATACACAAACCTCTTATCTTGGACTGCTTCTATTTCCAGGTGCTAGTGAAAGACTACCATATCTTAATGCCTCAAAATCCTCATTGACATAATCCACAGTAAGACTAGCAGTCAAACAAAGCTGCAGTAGTCTGGCTTCCCATGTTTAATATGCTATCAAAAAGAATAGCAGAATTTTGCTTTTATGATTCACAACTTCTGTAGTTATACCACTTTTAACAGAAATAGTGCGTATTAGGAAGCATTGTAAGATTACAGAGCACATACTGTTTGCAAAAGCCAGTATCAAGACAATTAATTCCTTCAAGTATTAGAAATCTCTGTATTGTATGCATTCCCATGGATTTTAACAGTTTCACAAAAACAGGTACTGAATTTTAATGTAAGTTAGGTTAATGCTATAGTGTGAGGCTCCAATACATCTACTATAATAGATGTTGTGTCACAATTAGTGATACAAAAAATCCACACTATCTTACTACCCAAGAGACAGAAGATTTTTGGCATTTCAAGCTTCAAAGAACAGTTTTCAAAAATTCATTTTCAATGCTCCTCCACTCCTAATGTCTACATAGTCATAAGAATATGTCTATCATCAAACTGAGGTTTTAGCCAGCACCAGTAGGTACTTTCAAAACTTACATGCAACTTATAATGAAATAGACTTACTAACTGCTATACACTGGATGAAAAATAGTGTTGATGTATTAAAGCACAGAAAAGAGATTGTAGATATAGGTCTTCAGTAAGTCACATTTGTTACTTAACACACAAATAACAAGTTGGATTCCAAATTTAATCTATCTTAAGACACAAGGCAGGTCTACAGTTACTTTAAACTATGTTGACAGCCAACAGTTATCACTCAATTATAATCCTAGAGAACAGAACCTATCTGAATAACAAAGTTGAGCGCTGTAATACAAACTCTCACCAGTTTAATTACTTCACTACAAAATATCAGTGTCTCAGCAATAATAGATTATTTCTTTCCAGCGTTTTTTACATGGGGACAAGGAAGACATTTGAGTTTTTAAAGCTTAAATTTAGAGATTGCATTTAAAATTACACATCACCCCCAATCTAAGTGAGAGAAGTTTCAAGATAGCAAGCAAGCATTTGGTTAAACATTCAATCTTCCACTGAATAAAAAAAAAGCCAACTGTGTAACTGCTTTTGTCTTTAATAGGGTCAGAAGCTTCCATTACCTCTTGGAACTTTTAGCATTGAAACGAGTTTTGGAAAACAAAAGCTTCCAACAAAACTGTTACCTGAGCATTAATCCTTACCTGCTCCCTGTTCCATTTCCACTAGGGAAGTCATGTACTTTGACAGGAAACTGTTCCATCTGACTGAGGCAATTGTTCATTTTATGGACTAACGCCAACAAAGGTGCATTTTCTAATGGCTCTAATCTTCCAAGGGGTTCTTCTCCAGGAAGCTGAAATATAATCCAGTCTTTTAGTTATGTGCTTGAATTAATCCATCTTAAAACAATTTATACCACAAGTTGTTTAAGGAAAACAAAAAAGGAAGTGAACCACTGCTCTCACTTAAACTAGCAGTATCAGGATGATACGATGACACATAAGTTCATGAAAGACCTGTTTCAAAGAATGCACTCTTCTCTCCTGGTTTCAACCAAAGAGCCCTACAGATTTTAAGCATTCACTTTAACCATGAGCAATAAACTTCACGGAAGCAGTAGTTACCTACTTTCCTCTCTTCCACTTTAAATTTCTTCCTTTAAAAACAGGACAATCTAGTTTCTTGCAGTATTTAGGACTAAATAGAGCAAGTGATAAGATTACTATCCAAAGTCTTTCCATATCAACTTCTTAAAAGTCAGGAACAACTTTTAAGTTGTTCAAGACTCAGACAATTGGCCGTTTGGGAATTTTTTTCCACTCTTGAGTGGAATTTTCTGTAATTACAGGGTATTCTAAAAAGTTCACGACCTGTAAAGACACCGAACCACGTGGAAGTTGTAGTGTTATACAGCTTAGCCATGAACAAAACATTCTTTCCATACTCCATGTTTAAGTCAAGCTCATTGCTGAACCTCTCGGATGGTCAGGTAAGTACAATTTGAGAGAAAGACAACTAAGAATGACAAAAGAATAAACAAGAAAACTTACTGGAGAAGAAAAAAATACATGAAGAAATCTTTTCAATCTGATATCCCTGCTTACAGCATCTTTCTCACTTTTAGATGTCAAATAAAGCAGCAGTTGTTTAACAAACCCACTATGCTGGATTTCAAATGAGGAGACGTCAGACTCCGAGACAATGCTACGGATTTCTACAAGGCACTCTGTTCCACCATCCACCTGAAAAATATGAAGGTAGTATTTTACTACCCAGGTATTAAGGGCTTAAGAAATACTGGTTTTCCTCCTACTGCATGGAACAGCTCTAAAGGGAGAGAAAAAAGGAAAAGTCTGGAGTGTATAGTAACTCAATACATGCAATGATAGGACAAATAATGTGAGGATAAGCAATTTCTCTGTTCAGGAGGAGACATTACAGGCAACATCTACATTTTCCCCATTTTAAGAGAAATGCAAGGCCCCATTTCTGTCTTATGCAATGTAAAGATAAGCTTCAACCAAATGTTTTTTTTTAAAAATAAAAATTAAGAAATCCCTCAGATTGGTATATATTTCACATGATATCTGTGTGGGAGAGAGGAAGAATGAAAGTTTCGTATTTTAATGATTGCTTAAAATCAAAGCACAGAACATAACTCAGCTGTTCAGCTACTTTAGAAGTTACAGGTTTAGACCATCTATCAAGGATCACAACTGTTTCAGAAGCAAGGCTCAAGTTCTTGAGATTCTAGCAGATCTGGCCCAATCTGTATTTATTCTATCCTTTCAACAAAATGCTACTGTCCTTTTATCCTCCCCTCACCCCCAAAGTTCTTACTACAAACTGTGGTGTTCTTTAGGTATGAAGTCAATCCCTAACACTTAACTGTAAAATTTTTAAATTTGAAATAAAATGGTAAGTGACACATTGCTAGGAATCAAGAATACACTTGTTAATACTCGTCATTTATCATCAGTGATATACATCAGAGCTTATATACCAATTCTAAAACAAATCCCAAACAAACCATTGCAAGTTAAGAAACACTGTATCATCATTTAAGATCACAAAAACTATGCTTAAAATATTTGCCATACTATCTGAAATGGTCAGCTTCCATTTAGCTTCCTCCTAAATACTTCTACTGCTTCCATTCCCAATCCCACTCCAAGCAAGCCTGCCATTTCTAACCTGGAGGTTGAGTTGTTCAGTTGCAGTGCAAAGTCTCTGTAATACATTTAGTGCAGGATTGCTTCCATCCATGTTTTCAGAACTAAAATAACGTTCTACAAATTTATGGGCTTGCTCCTTAATCCAGCCCTTAATTTTTTCTCTGTAAAGAAGCACATAAAAGGCATTCAGCCACACTTAGCATTTGCATACTCCATTATGACAAGTAAACACAGCCAGAGTATCATTTTCCCCATGTTTAATAGCAATCACAGCCAAAACCCCTTCCCTCTTACTCCAACACAGTACAGGTCTATTCTCTACAAATTACTTCTTGCACCATTTTTCCCAATTATCCAATTTTTCCGCACCATACTACTTTAAATTATTAAGAGGTTATTTTCTCTACCTTAATTTCTTGATTCTTCTTCCAGAGTTATTTTAACAGTGGTTAAGCTCAAACTTCTTTGATAGGTCATACTTAATCACCTGATGGCTTATCATAAGAAAGTAGCTACGCTTCAAAGTCAACACCATATTACAAGTACTTTGACTTTTTGTGTGTGTACCTGTTATTGGAAATGGTATCCTTGGAAGCAGCCCTTGCAAGACCACTTACTCCTGCTGTTCGTGCTGGTTCAATATTGTTACTGTTGGACTGTGTGCTTAATCTTCCCCATGTTTTAGGATTTAAACTTGCCAAGAAAGAAGATTTAGGAGATTGAGTAGTTGTAGGGCTTTTAGCTGGAGGAGGCACAGACAAAATTAAGAGAATCAATAAAATTTATTACAGCTAGCACTTCTGACAGCTTATAAGCTTACTTTTAAACTTAAAAGGAGACAGAGTATCACGTTTTAAGAATTATTTACCTTGATTGTCTACTTTGTCATCATCTCTTGGAGGAGAGTATTTTGGCCTCCTTGGCCCTCGTTTTGGCAGTCTTTTTCTCTTTAGAACATCGCTCAGTCGTCTGTCCAAATTTAAAATAAAGTAACATGTTTCCATCTACCATATTCATATACATACCCATCTCTCAGTTTAAGATGCATCTGCCAGCTATTTCCTCAAGAATTGAGCAAGAGTTCCATCCCATAACAAGGAGGGCACAAGGGAAGAATGAGCTCTGGGAGAATGGGCCTCAACTCTCTTTTAATTGGAAGGACAAAGTGACTACTCCATCCAGAAAGAAGGGGTTTTGCTTGCTGTCACCTTTCTACTATGGGCAGCCAAATATGGCCAGAAGTGCCACTAAAAGGTTCTCATAATTTTCATATTTTTATTTGTGTAACCATCTGGTTATTAATTTGAATAAAATTAAAAAGAAAAAAATAATCCATAAATCTCTACTGAATAAACAGCAAAAGACACTAGAAATTTGACCTGCCTCCCCTATTAAAGCCCAAAAAACCACTTTTTCAACAATTTATGTAGTTACTACTCACCAACCCCCACACTTCCCAAGTTCACGTATTTCAATTCTGGTTTAAAGTGAGGTTTCCTTATTATGCCAATATATTAAGACAAACATTTCACCTTTAAAACAAAGGCAAACTGTGTAACACTGAAATAGTTTATTCCTACAAGAGATTTTAATTCTACAAGTGTTCAAATGGTTGCATTCCAACAAAATAACTTAAGGATTTTTCTTCCTCCAGTCTCCAGCAGAAAGGAACCATGCACCACAGCTATCATTTCTCTGAAAGAATCACTCTGTTCTCAAGAGTTACATGAGAGTACAGCTGTTGATCTTGGCATTCTCCAGCCTCTCACTAAACAGCAGATTGTTTCATACCGTTACATTGTAACTATCAGGTCACTAGTCTTTCCTCCAGGCCCCCCCAAACATTTCATACAAAATGAATCAAAACTACCATTGATAGCTTCAACACCACTCCATTTTATTTCCTTCCAGGAAAGTACCACAGCAAAATGCAGATGATACTGTAGCAGCCCACGTCAGTCAAGACATAAAAAAAAACCAAACCCAAAACAAAAAACCCAAACCAAAACCACAGCAACAAAATCACCACCACCAAAAAAACCCCAAAACCTCAACAGATTGTTTTTTCACAGCAACACGCACACTTACCCCTGTGGGCTCAGATCCAAAGAATCCTCCCGGCTGTGTTGTAAACTGGGAGAGCCCAAATCTGCAGCTGCATTACTGGCAGCAGTGGCTGTTCCAGTACTTATTGTTGTAGTGGTACCCAGCGTTCCTGATCCATTAGTGCATACTTTTGGTGGGCTTGTTAGCAAAGCCTCCGACTCTGCTAAATTTTTCACTTGGTGCATCACCCCTTTGCAAAAGAAGAAATCTTTGCTTGGTGGGTTGGTTTGGTTGTGGAGGGTTTTTTGTGGGGGGTGGCAGGGACAAACATGTTTGAAAAGATTGAAGGCTGTTACATGAAACTCTGTTTTGATTATGGCAGCACTGGCTCACCCCACCCATCAATGCTAAGTTAGTTTTAAAAGCAGTTCAATCCTTTCTCTTCAAAAAGTTAATCTACACAGTTAAAAAAATAATAATAACAACAGCAGCACAAACTGTAGCTAAAGAAACCCCCAAATCCCCAGTGGATTACAACTTCCTGCCAAAGATTTGTTAGTTTTGTCTGATAAGACTACCCATGTAATTTCAGCAAGCCATCTTCAGCCAGAATTTAAGTTCACTAGCATCTGTAATAAGCCTGTACAAACTTGTTCCAGATTCAGAAGAAACAAGCTTGTCTCCTCCAGAGTCTTGGTCAGCTCCACCCTAGTCATATGAAGATATATTGTATGGATTTGCCTTTATTATTCAAGAACAATATTAACTTTTTACAGCTTGAGGGGGATGAAGCAGGGGGTAAAGGACATGGATTCTCCACACACACATGCTTTAAAAAACTAAATAAGGAAGTGAAAAGAAAAAAAAAAACAAGCAATATTTACCTTCTCTTCTGAAGTAAACACTAAAAATATCAGGTAACTTTTGCATTAAAATCTCTGCCATCTGCAGGGCTCCAACTACTATCTTAAGGTCTTGACTTGACAGCATGGAGGCAATATGACTAAAACAGATAATTTATTAGAATTAGGTTCGCCTTTTCATTTTTTGCCCTTTTTTTTTTTTAAAAAAAAAGTCAAGCCAGTTCATGTTGCACATATACTATTAGAGCCTGAAAGCAAACAAATTTCATTGTGCTTTCGTAAAAGCTATAAATAAAAGGACTGATAAAGTCCTCTTCCCACCTAAATCACTTTTACCAAGTTTTAACATGTGGCATAAAAGAAAAGAGTTTTCTTCCTTTAAAGAACATAGTGCTGTGGAACTTGGTACTGCCTTTGATAAACCAGTCAGTTTATTTTCTAATTGCATCCTTTTATCTAGATCCCTAACTTTATGGTATAACATGTCTGAGAGGTTTCATGAACAGAACTTGCCAGTTGAATGCCATGAGAGTCTGTTATGGTTCACATCGTATTACCTCAAAAGTAATTTTTCTTGCCTTCAGAAAAACTTATAGGCAAGTTTTAGAAATCAGGAAAACAGTAAACGTTAATATTAGACACTACTAGCACACACAGCCATATAGGTAATCGAAGTTTCTAATAAGAACACTTAAGAGTTGGCACCTACTGCAAAATTTAAGATGCAAGAAATTCCTGAAGAGCTGGCAGCCTCAACTTTTGGAAAATAAATAAATAATAACTTAAAAGTATAATTTTTCCCCTAAAAAAGACGATTCAAAGTAGTAATCACAAGTTTGAGTTGTAAGCTCAAAATTAGTTTCATTCACAACAGTTAATGAACCCACCTTGAAACAGCATGGTTTTTCAGCACATCCTTCAGAAGTTCAGCATCAGCAAAATAGATTATCCTAAGAATTGCTCTAAGGCACTTGTGTCTAACAGCAGGTCCAGCTGAAGAACTATATACCTCATAAAGAACACCAAACAATGTTTTGATAAAGGATTTTGCCAGTTCTGGATCCTCTTTCATTAGTTGTGCTCGAGCATCATCCTTCTTCAATTCTGAATGTCCACCTGTGAGAAATTGTGCACCAAATCACTACAGAGTTCTTTGTACCTCTGCTCTGATGATCACTTTCTTTTGTTAAAGCTGAATTAGTTTAGCTCTTGAATTGAAAAGATATAATTAAAGAACCAGAAGTCAAACTGATGGCAAGAGCATAGGTACAAATCCTCCTCTTTCAAGGAGTCAAATCTTTTTTCTTTATTTTTCTTATTTATTTCTGTACGGTAGTAATAAGGCCTCACACAGTCTTCGTTAAATAAAAGAGCTGTATGAACAAAACTGTTTCAGAAAGTCCCAGGTCAGGAACACCCTCAGTTCCCCCCCAAAGTAATGCATTTTCAGTTCCCAGGAAAAGTTTACACGTTAAAAAGAATACATTTCAATAGTTTGAGTTTTGTTGTAAAGTTGTCTTCATTCACGTAAATCAGAGTAGTCTGGTGTTTCACAGAAACCATAAGAAATACATTAGCTAAGTAGCAGACTGTTGCATAACCCAGCATAAATTAGTCATAGAGACACCAGGTGTCTCCTAGGCTGTACTTACTAGTGTTTGTATTGGCTAAAGGGTTTGGTTTTCGCTGAATGGCACGTGCTGTTCCAGTATCCTCATTTATTTGCTGCATAGAGTTAAAATCAATAGTATAGACACGCCCAAGTGTAGACAGGCTTATCTCATCCTCACCAACCTGATGAGCTGCCTAAAAACAAGGAAGAAGTTAAAGTTAGGAAATCCCTAACAAATAAGAATCTATATGAAAGGTGAAGAGAGGGGCAACACAGTAGGAAAAACAACGACCGACAGAAATATAATACAAACAATGATTAAGCCGTTCACCCATTACTGAATACCAAAACAGCACAATATTACAGCAGGAGGTTTGAGGAAACTCATGTGTTGCTTACTCAGGAAGAATAAGGCTGATATTTTCAAAGCTGTACAAGAAAGGACTCAGTCCCCTATACAACCACACAGGTATTTAGAAAACATCACCACACAAGCACGCGGAATTGCTACCTCTATTATTCGACTATCAATCCTGTTATAGGGATGCCAGAGACCCCTGTCATCTCGCCATTGCCATATTGCACCATCTGTATTTTGCGCATTTCCTTTCTTCAGCATAGTATCAACAGCAAAGATTCCCTCTTTTGGCAGGCAAGGCATCAGTTCACTGTAAAGAACATTAAAACAGTATTTTACTAGAAGTATACAATGAAGTCCATCTAAGCTGAAAACTGCCTTCATTTTTGAGAAGTTAAGAACTTCAACATACCAACCAGACCCAAAAGCTAGGACTGCATAACTTACCAGATAAGAGAAGTAAGCTCATAAAGTTCTTGAGGACTTCGTGGAACAAGGTCAATTTGTTCTTGACAACTCCCATTTGAGGCTCCGCAAAGGAGGAAGTGAAGCGTTTCTGCAATATCTATACAAATTATTATTAATGAGATTGCCTATATCAAAATATGGATTCCATTTGGTGTTGGACACCATGCAGAAGAGATAGCTGCTGCCCAAAGCAAACAGAGTAGACAGTAAGACAACAGCCATCTCTGAACATTTTAAGAAATGTGTTTGTTCTCAGGTCTGAGGTTTGTGGGGTTTTGGGTTTTTTTTCAGGACATCTCGGGGGGGAAATATCTCTCAATAATACAGGGCACAGAAGAAAACAGGGGAACATACAGGGCAGTGGAAGTGACAAGTCAAAATTTACAAGATGCAAAGAAGAAAACGAGTGAGAACTAAGACAGCTACACAACAGTTACTTTTCTTAATGTTTTCCCTTAGAAAAAGACCTTAAATCACATATTTCCTCCACCTGATAAAGATTACAAAAACAATTATTCAACATGTGTTGGAATGAGACTAACTTGTACCTTGTGCAGCTAATACAGACTCAAAATTAGGCGAGCATTCCAGTGACAACAGCTGGAGACAGGAAAGGGGAGAAAAACCCCTCAGGAAGAAAAGAAACTTTCAACAACATTAACTAAATTCTGTATCCCAGGGGAATCATATTAAGAGCGAAAAATAGAAAGAACACAGTATTTGTATAATCAAGTGCACAGAGTTCCACACAGACTGTAGGCATTAACTTAATTAGGTCCCCCAGAATATGAAAGAGTAAGAACTTACTTTGCTTCATAAGTTGAACTGCAAGTGTAGGGCAATTGGAGCACATTAAGGAAAACATGCGCACCACCATGATGAACATTCCTGAGCTCAGGATAGGAGGCGTCACTACCAAGAGTTGCTGGATATTTGTTAACAAGTCCTTGGAAGCAACCTGCTGGAGCAAGTTCTTCAGGAGGGAACAGTAAAATTGAAAATGTTAGTCTGACTTTGAAAGGTAAGCCCTTAGAAGAAACAGAGAGGGAAGCAGGAAATAAAAATCCTCTCCCTTACCTCCTCATGCTGGAAGTTGTCCACTAGCCGTGCAAAACAGAGACAAGTGCTTTCAACAGACTTTTTGTCCTATTATAAAAAAAATAAAGTATTTGTTTGAATTAAAGTATTTTAACTTGCATTAGGTTATCCTGTCATTTTGAGGCATTCATAAAATTTCTCCAAAAAGGCCAGCTGAATCACATTTTACAGAATATTACAGCTCTGAATTTTGAATTTATTGATACAGTCCAAGCTGACCTTCTGAGATGGCTGTGCTCCTGCATGTTCCCTGGGAAACACCTCACACTTGCAACATAAAATACCTTAAGAGATGAATAAATAGATCGACAATATCCTTTTTGGATTCTACAAGGAGGAAATGAAAGGGAAGAGAGCTACAACGCCAAAGCAACAGAGATATAGATAATAAGCAGGAGTGAAGGCTACTGTTCTACAGACTACATGAAGCCTGATTTTTGTATCATGCAGTACAGCCAAGACAGCAAATCCAAAGACACCAAAATAGTAAAGATTGCTCTAAAGATAGCTCTAGTTAAAAGTTCATTGAAACACTCAAAAAAGTTCATCTGAACATAATAAAACACTTGTACTGGAAGAGTGGTTGAACACTGGAAGAGGTTGCCCGGAGAGCTTAAGTCTCCATCCCTTGAGATATTTAAAACAAACAAAAAAACCACTTAGTTATCTAGTACTAAGCCCCTGCTTGTAAAGTCCCTTCCAACCTCAACTATTCTGTTAAGAGCTAACTCAAGATTTTTTTTTTTCCCCAGAAAAATTCCACTTCAACATTTCTTGAAATCTTACTTTTGTGGGCTGTAGCTTCTCTTCACAGAGCAGGAGTTAGTACTTGTCCCTACTAATGCTGAGAATGGGGTTTCCTGTTTCCAGAGCACCATCTAAAGCTGCCATTTGACTTCTGCGAAACTGCCTCAAAGATTCAGGTAGTGTCTCAGCAAGATGATGTTGGCAGAATTAAGAATAGCACAACAATGCACAAAAACGTTACCCGGAAGCTTCCATTTAGTTGCATTTGTTAAGGAACAGAATAATCTCTCCTTTTTCACCTCTTTAACAGGGATCTGCCAACCAAGCAGTATGTCCAAATCTCTTTTGGTGCAATAGTCATTTTGAGTGCTCATTTATGAGCATAGCAGCATTGCAGGATAGGCAGATCTTGGGAGCCCCATGATTTAGGATTCATCACTTCAAACTATTGTGCAAGAGTAGGAACTTCCTTTTTAAAGAGCCCTAAGCCCTCCCAAAAAGTCAAATCAGAAAAAAAACCCACAAAAATTGAAACTGAAGCTTTTCCAAGTTTGAAGTGGGAGGGAACCTTGCAACCCATTTGTTAAGATAAAAGAAAATAATGTTACCGGATTTCCTCTTACTAATGGGCAACAAGGACTACAAAGCCACTATTACTCATGCTCTGAGTTAAAGTATCTCATTTATCTCATTTTACAAAATTAATAGGAGTGTCATGAACCCTTACAGCACGTTTACAAAAAACCAAAAGGTCCATATGCACATTAGAATATCACAACTTGACAGTATAGAGCTTTAAGGCAATTATCACATTGCAAAAGGCAAGTAATACACAGTAAAGAACTAGACATCTGGAGGCAACTTTATACTACTTTCAGGTCAAAATTAGAACTTATCGTTTTATAATAGCTTCTTACCTGATGGGTTAACCTTTGTGTAAGCAGTGGCAAAGAGTCTGCCACAAAGTGAAACTCATCAGGTGTTATACTCTGGCAGCAGTTGGCAGCAATAGCTAGTGCATTCCTCTGTGCATTTATACTGAAGAATTCCAGATACAGCAAACAGTCTGCCAACCCACCCTATAATAAAATAAACAAACATTTCCACTCTCAGTACTGCTAAAATCACAGGAACTTGTTTTCTTATTTCATCTTCACAGAAGATCACCGATATGTAGAACTGGTAGAGGTAGAAGTGCTTTCTTTTTTACTTACTGCCTGCAGAATGGCTTTACTATGCCTGCGTGATAACATCTCCAGGGCTGTAAGCGCCTGCTCTGCCACATCAATGCACTGAATAACTTGCAACTACAAGAAAACAAGAAAGCTGGTAAATCAATTTCTAAACCAGTTTGTAAAAATAATCTTCATTAACACCTGGACAGTTAGCCAGTACTAAGACACATATGCTAATGCAGCTGCACTGCTAGCTGTAATCAAGCTAGCCAATTTAAGGCTAGATCAGCTATATAGCTACTTCAAGAGTTAATCAGTCTGTGAAACTACACAGTATCTTTGCAATATCAATCAGACAAGAAGTTCCCAGTGAATCAGATAGTGCTTTTCAGTAAGGGTGTGAACAAAGAGTAAACCTGTTTTTAAAAGCTTCTCTTGCATTATGCATTATCTTGTAAGCTATGAAAAGAAACCATTATCTTAATGATATATCCTAAAGTTAAAACAAAAGATAAAATCCCCTCAGATTAGTTTAACACTGTTTTGATTTCGTTTTACCTTTTCCAAGAAGACAGGAATTGCATCTACCACTACAGCTGATGATCTCGGAAGTGCTTCCATCATATATGTTAAGGCCCGACATGCATGGTTCATCTATTAAATATACAGAGATTTGGTTTTAAGTTCAGATGATACATTTTTGTATCTCAAAGAATTTCTAAAACATTTCAAATCACTTACAATGTCAAAGTTGTGCTCCATCTGCAACAGTGTTATCTGTATTTTAAAAAAAGTATTGTTAGTTTAGTAAAAAGCATCTGGGTAACAACATAAAAAAGGGGCTCAAATCAGTATCATAGCTTTTGACTCAGGACTTGGAAAGTTGCTAAGAGTTTCAAAAGAGCCACTACCTGTTCTTGAGATATTAAAGAATTAATAGGACTATCAAAATTTAGCAAAACTCAAAAGCAAACAAGGAGAAACAGATACACATATGCACACATACATATAATATAAAATATAAATAAAGAATATTTAATTTAAGCAAGAGAGAGTGAAATATTATATCCTCCAAGAGAAATATGAGATTTAATCTTTACCAAAGCTGGTACAACACTCTTGACTGGAAATCCTCCTAAAGTTTCTTCATTTCCCATGACCAGCAGCTGGCACATCTCAATCACTGCCTGTAGTTGCTGACTTTCATCAGTGGCTTGGAGACCTTGTAAAAGTTGTTGGGCTTTAGAACCTAGATATCCAGAAAAAAAGATTAGGAAAGAAGATATTAGAAAACATGAGTGTTCAAGGGAACTGTTAATGCTATACTTCTGCCAGAGTAGAAGACCAGAGATAGTTTGTTTTCCTCTGTACTTGTAGTTTCACTTCCTTCCCCTGTCATAGAAAGGTGGGGATAGGAAAGGGAGGCAAAAATATCACTTCTGGCTGTCTTTCTAGTGCAGACTGGTCAGCACAGGGAATCCACCACACTGCTCACCATAGCCATCTTGCCAACCTACAGCAGGTACCAGAACCCACACCACTCCACCTTTATAAAGCAACAGACTTATCAACACACCCCCTGGATAATAAAGCACATGGAGTATCCATGAGACCCCATCCTTTTCTTGGCAGACAGTGTAACAGAAGCCAGAGTTAGACTAGAAGATATGCATCTTATCCAGCTGCATAATGCAGACATGGTGGAACAAGTCTAAGGACCCATGTTCTCACTGACACACTGTCTGAAAGAAATGCTTTCTGACTGAAACCTAAGACACTTTTGACAGTATAAACAACATACCTTAGAACGGACATCTACTAATAGTTTTAAAGCTAAAAGCTACCAAAAAACCCAAGGGGGTTGAAGAGGTCTTTTGTTAAGCAGCCCATCATGCAAAAGAAAAAGATAAGGAAGGGGTGAAAAGGCAAGAACCCTCCCTTCCCCACCTAGAAGGGAACATTAAGATGCCCCCCCCCCCAAAATAAAAGAAAAGAAATACGGCCAAAGCAAATTTCTCTTCCTTATAGGAAGACAAGCAAATTAATATTGTTGACCAGTGGTCTAGTACTATCATGACATACATGTTGGAGGTTTGTAAAATATTGTATTAAACTATGAAGCTAATACAAGTATCAGAATTTACTAGTGACTGAATTCTACTAGTCTGGAAGTGGAAAGAATTAAGTCAAATTAGACAAACTTTGCTTACTAGCTCCACTTCCAATTGTCCTGTGGAAGAGCTGCGACATCCGAGGACCAAGAGGGCCAAACAGGTGAGGAGGAAGACCCCTAGCCTCTAATAGAGCTAAAAGCAAACAGAGGATAACAGCCATTGTCAAAGCTTCTACACATAATTTTTTTTAAAAAGCTTAAATTCCATGATGCTGTAATTTAAGAATACTAGAATTTTGATGCTTTAAGAGGAGTTAGGATTAGATGACTGCAGCTACCTTGATTTCTAAAAAACACCAAAAAGATGACCTTCAGGGAACAAATAACTCGTTTTTATATGCATCAGAGAGCATTAAGGCCCTTTAAGAAGTCACCCACTGAGTTTCCAGAGTTATATATTTCACAGAAGAAATCTGGTCTAATAAATTGTTGTAAGTCTAGATCTAGACTAGCAGATACACCAGACTGTAGTTTCAAATCTGAACTCAAACTACATAAAACAGGTTAAGCTTATCTTCACATTTTCAGGAACCGAATGGCACTATTAATCTAAAAAAATGACACTGAAAAAAGTTCAAAGCTTTATTTGGTGATGAGGAGAGGGAAGAACTCTGCTAGATATTAGGGGTTTATTTGATTTTGTTTTTAAAAACTTTTTCAGTAGCGTTACTTAAGCTAGACTAAGTGGGTGTTTCTGATTTTTATTGTAGCAACCATGACTACTGCTGATCAATACAATATAAATTAATAGTAAAAACCAATTTAGCTCAATATTCCTAATGCATACCTATGCTTACTAAGGACTATAAACAACTGGTAGTGACACAGCACTCATTTCAACATTAAATATCCAGATTAACCAAAACGTGTAATTTGGAAGTAAGATCATGATCTCAGAACTCCTTGCAATGTAGTGGCAAAATCATTAAAACAGTTGCAGGACATGCAAACTGAGTTGATACCTGTCTGTACTCTCAGGTTTTGAGAAAGCTGAATCCTTTAGCCCAAGCACAAAAGCAAGCATTTTAAGAACATTTAGATTTTGTCTGGTCATCAAAGCTTACAGCAACGTGGCCATCAATGACAAGCACAAAAAAATGTTATCCAGAAGCAGGCAGAGTAACAGTAGGCCTAACCTGGCCTGTCAACTGAAAACATTCTTCCAAAGACTTGTTCTCATATTTGAGCTTACACACTTAAGAAGACTGAGTTGTCAATTCTCTCCCCTCACCTCCTCCTGAAAAATCATCAATAGCAGTGTATTATACCCCATGTAAATGAGTAAGGACACTATGCCACCCACTCCAGACATTATTTCCAAGTTCTTGCATCATTACTGAATTAAGGCTTGTAACTCCATACTTCGGAATTACTGTAAGCAAAGCAAAATGTTCACAGTCAGAGAAACAAAATACAGCCTTCCCACTACATATAACACAGAATTTGGGTAGGTATGGCTATTTATAGGCTGCAAACAAAAAATGAATGGTAAATTAATAACAACTTTTATACCTTGTAGTCTTCCCATCTCAGAATCATCTGACTCGCTTTCTCCAGAGGTTGTCATACCTACAGCCCCAGCAACAGAACTAGAAGCTAAAGAAATAAAATAGAGGTTAATGCAAGTTACAGTGCCTTTAAAGCTACAAAATTCATATCAATCCACCATCAAGGAAAGTGTCCACCATCAGAAGAGTGCTCTGCATTTAACATTGCCACCATCATACTTCTGGACAATTGTCATTTTCAATAGACCAGCCTACAGGTCTAATACTTTCCAAAAGCTCAAGAGAGAGGTTGTATCAACAAAAGATAATGGGGGGAGGGGGCATGGGGAGGAATACAGCTAGATCAGCAAATTACCTTTCAGACAGATTTACCTACATCCTTAGTAAATTTATGCTTTTCTTAATTGAGTGTTATGCTGCACTTTGTTTCCATTAATTTTGATTTTTGTACTGATGTAGCTAATTTTAGGTGAGCAACACTGGAGATTTTCTACAATCCAGCATAATCACTGGAAAGCTCATTTGAAGTCACTACTGATTAGGACCAGATGATAAAATTAAGTACCATTTAATAGGACTGTGCAAGTAAGAATATTTATCTTGGTTACAGATTTCTCCAGTACAGACATGCTTGCAATTTCAACAGAAAACTTGTAGAATATTTATGAGTAGTTACAAAAGAGCTTTTACAGGTAAATGCATGCCTTCTGTATTCTGAACAGTTTGATGTCTCTTCAGTTATCAGTACAGTAATTTATGTAGCATCAGCTGAACTTATATTCAAAAAAAAAAAAGGTAGATGCCTAAAAACTGAAGTCTACTTAATTGGACATAGTATGTACCAGATAAGCAAGAGGTCAGTTCAAAAGTAAAGGTCCCTCTCAAAAATCTTCCAGAATTATTTACCAGCTGTACCAGCTTAAGTAATTTCTCCCCAAACTTAATCTATTTAATTATTTTTAAATGCAAAGAAGTTTATATCAGGAACTATACTAAAAATGCTTCAGCTGAAATTTCTTACCTGCAGCTCCCTGGGGAGCCTCATCTGTACGTGCAGCTGAAGAGTTAACTCCATCCTGGTTGTTGTCAGGATCAGCCATCTTCTCCTGTCGACGAGCTTCAGCTGCTCCTCTTTTGCCCAGGCCAGAGCCTCGCCGACTAAAGATTCAAAACACAAAGTTTCAGACCTTACAAACTAAGACAAGAGATTTATTAATGTGAGATACTCTAAACCACATAACATTTATGTAGATCACTATCACAAAGTTGCAGAAACTAACAGATTCACATAAGAATCAGTCTTTATGAAATTATCCAACTCTTCTTTACCCTCCTTGCACCATACCACAGCAGTGATTTGTTTATACTAATGCATTATAGCTAGGTCCTTACATTATACCCTTCAAGACAAAGCAGTCTGCTAAAATATAATAGTCAAAATGAGCAAGAATAAAGTGACTGTTAGTTACAAACCACGTACACATTCAAGAAGTCTTATGACAGAATAACTATCTTTACAGGAAGTTCTGAACTACTAAAAGCACAGAGAACTCTGATGTTCAGCTTGGTTTTCAGTGCCATAACAAGTTTGAAGGCACAAGCCTTTTTAAAATTTGCTTTTTTAAACATTGTCATCACTACTACAAATATATATGCCTACAAAGTAAACAGTCAAATTCAAATGCACACTTGACAACAGAATCAGACTTCAGAAGCTTTTTTTTATGGCAGGGAAGAGGGAAAAGAAATTGTGCTGGAACTAATAAATGCAGTTTTGGCATAAGAAGAAAAAAATAAAGCTTGTTAAGCTTCATAAGTGTAGCTTCAGAATATACACAACTACAAAAATTTTCTTCATCACAGGACACATTTAGTCTCCCCTCCCATTTAATCTACCAGCTGTTTAAAATTATTAATTCAGGACTAATTTTCCCCCACATCAGAAAGAATATTAAGTACTTAGACATTTGTCGTGTTGTTCAGATGCAGCTGCTGACAAGCTGAGTCAGCTTAACCATGTACACTACTAAAACAGACTCCTGTCTGGTACCATGAAGTCTTTTATTTTTCAAAATAGCAATCTATTTCATTATTCATGATGGACAGCACTTTAGCACTCTCTGTCTTTAGTATCTTTTTAAACAGCACCTCCCTAAGGAAAGGATTGCTTAAGTCTGTGACATTAGCTTTGGGTGTTTCTTTCCCTGAAGCCCCACAGCTGATAGGCTTATTGAAGGTCTGATGGTGACAAATTCTAAGCACTATCCATGACACTGGTGGTAACTCAGCAGGCCTGAAAAGCTACAGGTACTTCTACAATAGCAAAGTAAGAGATAGACAAGGCTGGTTTTCATGCATGAAAATGCCAGTGATATCAACCCACTGCAGTAATCATGTTTCATTATCTTAATTTTTACCTGGTGCTAGCACAGGAGCCCGTGGTCTTTTGCCGTGTGCTCCGCCGCAAACTGGGGAGCTCAGCAGGTGGTGATTCACTGCGTTTCTTTGTAGATTTTCTTAGACCTATGTAATACGTAAAGAATTGAGAGTAAATCAGTCTTTAAATACACAGCAGTTCTGCAAAGAAATGAAACTTCTGTATACAGGAAACTTCTGTGTAGAATAACAGCCTCTACATACGAACCACAATAAGCCAACATCAGCTTTCAGTCACCTTACACTGAACTGCTACACCAGTAAAAGGAAGGTTCAGATATTTACTTTTACTCATTATTTTGAGGCAAGTAATACTAAACTCCAAGTAGTTACCTAAACACCTCTTCCTACCCTAAACACTACAGTTGTACAAGAGCTTGTAAGTCTCTCATGGTAAACAGATACCACATTATGGGATACACATTTATTATTTTTACATGTTGATGTTCAAAACACTTAAAAAGAGATGCTTTAGCTTTAGATAAAAAAAGAAAAAGAAATAACATTGGGGTGGAGGACAGTGGTGGTTGCACGTCTTTTCCGCCACCTCTGAGTAAATCTGTGCAGCATAAACTTAATCTTCTTCACTAGCTGAATCACAATTTTTAATCAGTTTCATTCACATTAGTATGGCTTAAGAATAACTGCCTTAAATGAAAACCATGCTCGCCTCCAGGAGTCAAGTACTGACAGTGTTGAGATCTGTCATATGTAATATTTGTGTTCTTATTTCAACTACATCCCTTCAACCCCTATCACTGTCATAAGGTCTTCCTTGAGGCAGATAACCAAGCATATCTTCACAGCTTTACAGAAGGAGTTCCCAAGTTTTTAATTTGGAACTATTTGTACTGTTGAAAATTGACCCAACTGATATTAATTTACTTTACGTTATGAAGCCATTGTTCTGACAAATCCCACCACAGAACCAGGTAAATCTTAAACACACAAAAAAACCCCATGCCATACAACATTCTCAGATGATGAGCAAGCTTACTATCAGGCTGAAATACCCCCCAACAGCTTCCAAACCAGCAGGCTGATAATTAAGGTGTCAAAAATTAAAAATCTTTATCAGGCCCAGCTTTACATTTCAAGTCCCCCCCCACCTCTACAAGAAATAAAAGAGAATCCCATAACATTCAATTTGGACACACTATTACTAGAACAGATGTAAATAATTTTGAAAAGATGAGACAGATCACTGCTCCCTCTTCTGGCAACAAAGCAGAAATAAAACGTATTTAAATGTGCAATGGTTTTGAGCACAGTACCTATCAAACTGGCTCCTGTTTATTTCCTTAATCCTAAAACATTCCAGGAATGCTGAGTTGTGGTACTGAGGGATTAAATGATATCTATGCAGCTTCTGACTGGATATTTAAAGGAAAAGGGAAAGTGATTTGAAAAGCTATTATTGACTTGGTCAATAGTCTGTCCTTTCAAACACTGTACTATATTTGACCCAGGAACACAATGATGTGTGCAGTTAAGTTCCATGCAGATGAAGGTTAACCTGATATCCATGTGTTTACCACACACCTGGCTTACTATCTCAAATTTGGCAACCTTAAGATAACAACAAGGTTCTGTATTTAACAGCCACCAAGAACTAAACTGAAGCAGGCCAGCCACTTGAATTTTCAGATGGTCTGTACGTATAGAACAAAATATATAACTTTTTCAAATATTCAAAAAAAGCAGTGGCATTTTTACCATGTATGCTTTCAAACCAAAAATTTAAGCTGAAGTTGCTACAACAGAAATACACGACTCCAACCCTATTTACATACAGTAAGACACTCAGAGGGCAGGGGGGAATAGGAATGTGTTATGAAGTAGAGATACAGACAAAAACAGTTTGAAACACTTGTAGCAGGATCCCAGGCCATAGCTATCTAAGCCTCTAAAGTACTAGAAGTGCACAGACACAACAAAACTCCCTTCATAGGTGGTTATATTTTACAATAGAAAATGCATGCTTTAACTGGCACTAGGTATAGCACTGTATTATTCCACAGATAAAACGTGTTTACGACTCTTGAGTTCATACTGCACACATGGAAGAGTAGGCTACTTGGTACCTGTAACAGTATGGTGAAATTCTAAGTGAGATTAACTTATTTCTCTAAATGTAAAGCAAAAGTACATCACCCTGTTGCAGTAGAGTTCACTGAAAAAAATATACAAAAACATTTTAATTCTTTATGTCAGCATGCCACTTACTACTTCAAATGTATGGGTACTTTTTTTCAAGTAGTCAGACCTAAATATTAAGTAACTTCCTATCAGCTTAGTAATAGGCTATCAATGACACACCACACATCCACTGTAAGTGAAGTAAGATTGACTTAACTTGTATCAAAATAGGATTTCTGCTAAGGGCAAACGTTTCACAAAACAGCAGAGATAGCTTAACAGCTTACTGTTGTTTAACAGTATGGTACACTCATTCATGTCTTATTGTCCCTAAACAAATCCCAAGATGCACAAAGTGCACACCTGATACACTTTCTTGCTCTATTGGTATTCTGCCAGTTTGGTCAGCTGAGTTTGCTTAACACAGGTCAGATGAGCACAGACACCATGAAACAGTAGGGCAATGAAGCTGTGAAATGGCTTGTCCTTTTCTGTAAGAGGCATTAAATAGCTGAGCCATCTCTTTAAACTGAATTACCTCAGTAAGAGGGTTTTAGAAAATTTAAAGAGTTACCCAGTTATTGCTTGGTGGATGAGCTGCAGAATACATCACAGCCTGAGCACCCAGAAGAGTTGAGCTCATTTTCTCCTGCTGCTCAGGAAGAATGTTCTACTTGTCAGATCTTTTTGCATGTTTCTCTTTCCCCAAGTCTTTACTTCCCTACCTCTGATGTATCTAACAGGGCACATATGAGCTTCCACCTCCCTCTATTAGTTTCAAAGGCTAAAAAGGAAGTTAAGACTTCTCAGAGCTCATTCCCTTCCTGCTGTTCAATGCCACTCTCTGCCCTTGAAGTTTGTGGTTTAAGAAGGCTTCTTATGTCAATTTTACCACCCGCATCTTTGGCAAATCCTTTTGAGTCTTCCCAACACCATAAACTCAGGATTGCTAATTTCTTCAGCATAGAACCAAACCTTCTTCCTTTCACTTGCATTGTTGTCAAAATTTGATCTCCCCCTTAACACATTGCCAGTGTGGCCTCGTGAAAGTTAGTCCTGTATCTATAGGATCTGCAGGAGGCTAACAGTCCCAAACCTTCACTGGTAAATAAGGCACAACCAGCAGAGATGGGATCACGGATGCCCTGTGACTGCCTGATGAAGGAAAGCACCAGTCACACTGCCACAGAAAGACAGAAAGGCCTTTCAGGGGAATTAGTGCTGAATAAACAGCTTCTGGAGATGAACATCAAACCATTTCTGTAATACACAGAGCTATCATCAAGAGATCTGTTTCAAACAGCTAGTAAGAGTTGTGAACAGAGATGGACTTTCAATAAACCAAATGAAAATTGGGTTTAGGCAGTTCATATTCAGCGACTGCAAAAACTTCAGATGTAAACTTCAGAATTAAAAGCAGAGGCATAGGTTTCCTTATGGCAAACAGATATATTGCTTATGCCCTGACATCATCCTATTTGCATGCCAAACACTCATGTTAATGACTCAGAAGGAAACAGGCTAAACCTGAAACAGCACAGACTAACAGAAATCAAACAAACAAAAAAAAAATCTTAAGAACACCTTCACATTTAAGTGTGTTTACTGGACAGCATTTTTTTTTTTAAGGCTTTTTTTGTTGCTTGAAAGAAACAAGTTCTGTATGCAGCTATACTGCATTCACTTATTTTAAGTCTGAGTGTATTACCCAGGCCAAAACAAAGTTAGTCAAACTTTCACAGTGCATAACCTGGAAAGCCTTTTATTTGCAGTTCAGAAAGATTATCAGTAAAGATTTACTTGTTAGCACTAGAAGTTTAGACTTCAGGTTGGCTCCTGTGCTGGGCTGCTCTCCTCCTCACACAATAAAGATAGGGTGAAAATAGCTGTGGCAGGGGACAGCAAGATGACCTCCTGTGATTCTAATACTCCACTATTCCCCTCCCTCAGCACCAAACCACATCCCCAGCTCTTGATTATAGCTCCACACTGCCCATCACCACAATTAAACCAAGTATTTCAAAGCTAGTCATCTTATTTCCTCAATCCTAAATCCACAACTCTAAGGCTCTAACAACCATCATGCAGACAGCACTGTCATCCACAATCCCAAATAAACTAATTCAGAGCTATTTTCAGACTCTTTTCTCCCTCACCTCTGCCAAATCCCTTGAAGCCAAGAGTTATACACCATTCATGCCCTGTGTTCACCTTCATGTGGCTTTTCAGTGTATCCCAATAATCTCTCCAGCCCCGCAAATCTTAAACTATTAGGTAGAGGCTTCTCAGTCAGAGACAGCTACCCTAAGTTACCCTGCTCTCAGCACTGTCCCAGCCATGATTGCCAGCTTCTTCCTACTTAATGGCCACAAGACACTACACAAAACACAGTAGAGATTTCCCTAATAATGGAGACATAATTAAGCTTGTTTTTATATTGTTACATAATCAGTGAGATGACCCAATTCACAACATTGAAAAAGCTCCTACAAAATATAGGGTTTGAAAGGGATGTGAACATAGTCAAATCAAGAGAGCAAAACAAGAAACTTGTTGTCTAGCCTGTTTTTATTCTTCCAACAAATTCTATAAATGTTATTCAGTGACATCACTGCTCAGTTACACAGTCTGCTATGTCACCGAAGACTCTGAAAGTCACCTTGGCTGCATTTAACACTTATTAATTATCCAGTGAGGACTGGACAAGAAACCTCAGGATATTCCCCTCCAATATGTGAAAAGCTTCTGCAAAAATTGCAACCCTGTCTCTCCTCATTCTTCTCTTCAGTAGAGTAAGCCAGCTCATCTCTTCTAGTTTTTCCTTCAAAGATCACAACTACTAATAATCCTTCTTCTATTTCCTGAATGGCAATACTTGGAAATGAACAGCATTGCATTTGCTTAGAAATGACTGACTGTATGTTAGCCAGAATAATCTCCCCTCTCCTCCCACTTCTCTTCCTAGAGCCACTCCCCCCCATCATTTTTCCTAAAGTTTTTGCAGCTCCTTACAGTTGTTTTTTATTTATCTCCCACTAGTTCTATAAGCCCTATTGCAAATTTCTTCAAGCATCTGTTTCATATTATACCCCTATATAAGCCTACTGAGTTTTAGCTTTCACTTTCTACACAGGATTACTATGACTTCTAAGGACATGTCTCCAGCCAGAGGGGTGTACACCTCAATAATTTATTCTAGATCACTGTTGGACCTACAGCTTTAGAAAGCTTTAGGGGTGTCACTATTTGTGTGACAAATCACTTCTGCTCACTTATCCTCCAAGGGTACTAGCTTGCTACAGAAAATAAATTTGAACTTACCCATTCTTCCTTAAAGAAACCTACCCTGGAGGTTTATTTTCTTAATATTTTCTTGACACTTCGCAGCATTATCCAAAATGCCTATTTTGTTAAAACATTTCAAATTTGCACCAATATTTTCAAGTTAGCAAAGCTGTATGACAGACAAGTCTTCTCTTTTTTTAAAAAGGCTAAGCTAACAATAGTTACTATTGATTCCAAGATCACTTCAATCTGTTGTCAAAGAACTCTAATCCACTATTTGAAAGGTTGAGACTATTTGAAAATATCATAGTTTAACACTTTTCTCCTATTCTAGGTCGAGTTCTTACTTAGTGATATTCAGTATAATCACTTACTCTGATCAATGGTATTCAATATAACCACCACTGGAATAAGTTTTGGTGTAATCTACAGTAAAATAGAGGCATTAGACACTTTAGACTTCCTAGTCTCACCTGTTAGTGCCCCCCCCCCCCCAATTGGGATACCATCTAGAGAAAGTAACTTTAACCTCTACTGGTGTCTAGAAATGTCTCTCACCATGCTTTATACCCCTTACCTGTGACTTTTTTATACATACGCACATACCTACAAGTCCATACCAACTTGGTTTTGTGACATACCTAAATGTCTTAGTTCAACTTAAGTTTATCTTTTTGCAAAAGATGACTTTCAGGTCACAGAAGAGCTAAAGCTAGTCGAGCTGGCTTTCTCAGTACATTCTTTGTGGAGACAGTCTAGGCTCATCTTCTCAATGCTGTTTTTCAAGCTACTCAACACACCTCCCCTCACATTGTGCTATCCCACCCTTCCCCTTCTCACTCCTTGCTGAAGTTTTGTAACTTGTCACATAAATTACTCTCTGCCTTCACCTTCTCGTTGTTCACTTGTTGGAGGTAAATTCTTTCTCCTCCCTGTTGCTTTTCTTCATTAAAAAAAGTTGCCTGTAACAAGGACAGACTTAGCTAAGAACTTGTTGGTCAGTCCCATTCTTGCCCGATTCCTACCCACTTCCGCCTCACTCCACCCTATGCAAATTCAGAGTTTTTACTCTGGAATTCATCACCCACTAAGTCTTGAACCATGGAGTAAGTAGATAAAGCCTTGCTAAAGAGGTCTCCCCCTACCTCAGTGCCATTCTTCGTCAATTAGGTTAGGTCATTCCAGAATCAATACTCCAGTCATGCAAGTTATCCAAAACAAGCCTGTTAGGTCAATCAAATCTATTTTGATTATACAGGAAGACATCCAGTTGCTCTTGTTTATTTCACGTATTTCCTGCATTAGTATTAGCTACGGACATAGCCCAGTTGGGACAGGCTACTTATGATCATGCCTAGGTAAAGGACAACAGCAAACAAGCTTAGGAATCCAACTTCTTAAATCAAGTTTTAGACAATACATGCTATAAGTAAATCATACAGTACACAAAGGCAACATAATGCATTTAAAAAAAAATTTTGTCCAAGGCAACAGAGCTACAAGCATATCTGCGCAATAGCAAGCAGGTGCTCTGCTTGGAGTCAGCCTATATTTCTTTGTGACAATATCCAAGAACAGTACCTGCTATTCAAGTTCAGCACCAGAGAGAGGACATACTTTTAAGAACAATTTAAAAGATAAAGTGACTAACAGGCACTAGGTACACTAGGTTTAAAAGATTACTGTTCTTAAAGTAACATCAGAGATTCTCACAACAAGGAAAAATTAGGAAAGTGGGCTTGAAACAAGAAACCACATACTATCTACTTGTTTTCTAGCATTTATCATCCCCACTTTGGGACAGAAAGCTTAAGAAAATGAGGAAAAAAAAATCTGACAGGAGGAATATAATCAAGAGAGTTTTATAACATGTATGTCCCCATCAAAACATCCAACTATTTTGCATATATTTTATTTTAAAAATTGATTTGCAAGACAGATCCGCAGTTTAAACTTATAGAACACTGACTGTACTAAATCACTTGCTTTAGCTGTAAAGAGTTCCAGTCACAGCTTTACTTAAAAGCTCAGCAGAACACACTAAAAGTTAATTTCTCTAAAAAGGTCCCAAGAAGCCTGAAAACAACAGAACTATTTGTTTAGAGGACTTGATTTTAAAACATACATGCTTATTCTTTCACGAAAGAACAACTTACTTGCTAGCTTAGCCTGTAGTCCTGAAGGTCCAGGTTTTGATGTCTCTGACTTTGAAGAGCCTGGTAGAGACAGTTTTGTTTTAGGGAGACTGACTTTTGGGCTGAATCGAGCAGCCCAGTCAAACTTTGAAGAGCCACCTGTTTTACTCGGTTCTTTGTCCCTGCTACTCCTTCTTGGACTGGGGCTGGATGCAGAACGGGAACGTCTAGCCTTATTCTGGTCCTTTCCCTGTTTCACTCTGGCACCCTGAGGAACAGCAGAAGAAGCAGAGGCAACAGCAGAAGAGGAGGAGGATGTGGAAGCTGAAGAAGAAGAATCAGTGATGGTGCTACACCCAGCTTTGGCTGAGGTCACCGATTTTGAAGCCAGCTTGGAGAGTTTTGCTGACTTCTCTTCAGCGCCAGTTGATTCAACTGCTGAACCACTCTTTATACAAGACAGATTCTCTGTCCTTTTCCTTTTCTGACTTCGGGAGCTACCAGCAGCTCCACCCTTTCTGGTGTGAGCCTTACTTGTTGATGGCAATTGTGTAGACTTGGGCTGTTCTTGGTCTAAGTGTCTTCTCTTAGATTTAGTATGTGGCTTGTTAGTTTCCAAGGAAGTTTCAGTGTGTTGAAGTGCTTTGGGTTTTTTAGCAGAGCTAGGAGAATTGGTCCTCCTGTAATCTGGACTAGCACTGCGTTTAACTCCTCGAGAATTGTCTTTCTTAGGCACTTGCCCCGTTTTTTGCTTTTCTGAAGTATTGACTCTCTCTGGATCTTCTTGTTGTGGTATTAAAATGGCAGATGAACTACAGCCTCTGTAGAAGCAAGCAGGAACAGCATTAGTGTTGAACTCAAGAAACCTCACAGTTGCAACAGTTTTGCAAGAAAAATGTCAGCATTCTCTAATAATAAATAAAACCATAGGTAAGGAACACTTGATTACCAAGTTTACATTGAAACAAGGAAAAAAACCCCCATGCTTGTATGAGAAAGTCATACTGTGAATCTTTGCTAGCATGAAAACTAAAATAAATTCCAAAATAAAAGCACAGTACACTGCTTTTTTTAAAGAGGAAGATAGTAAAATTTATCCAAGTTCCCTCCTATCTGTTTTTTTTTTATAGATGCATCAAACTGATTAATCAAACTGATTAAAAAGAAAAAAAAAAAAACAAGCCATGAAGCTATTATCCAAATGTTTGAGAACATAAGTTCCACAAGAGAATAAGGAGTGTTCAGTAATGCATAACTAGTCATAACTGGATTCTAGTTCAAGGTAGGCTCTTAATGAAAGGATAGTTCCTCATCAATCTTGAAATTGAGGTAATGAATCACACACAAAAATGGCAAAATTTTCAACATGATAGAAAACTGTTCCAGTGTGAATATAGCATAAGTGTATAAAAAGCAGACAAAGCATGGCCAAGATTATTACCCTTGAACACACGCATACTTTAGATTATTACATGTTTCAATTAATATTGAACATTGCTCAGAACTCCTTGGGCAATCTTCCCCCAACATGAAGCAGGAAAAGGGGAGAAAGATCTTGCAAGTATTCCAGGACTAGTTATGCAGAAATAATTTCCTCCCCAGCACTGATGGAATGCTCTTAGTTGGTGAGTTAGAAAAACAAAACATAAACAGAATGTGAAACACTGAAATATATCCACTGAATGCAATACCTAGATTAGTTAAAATGTAGTAGTCATACATATTATAAGAACTCTGTATAACTGGATATATTATACACATTTGTGAAGTGCAGATAACACTAGTTAACATATGAATATGAAGTGCAATTACCTTTTAGAAAAGTGTCCCTTGGACTGCTCAGAAGTAGTATTAGACTGCACTTTGGGTGTCTTTGAAATAGATTTTCTACTCTCAGGAGGGCTATGTGCCTTATGTTTTGCCTGCCCTAAATGTGACCTGTCAGCAGAAAGTCAAAACAGAAAGCTATCAGGATTCCAAGATACAGATACAAACCTGTAGGTGGAATTATCATTTATTTTTTGGACCATTTACAAATATTAGTTTACAGCTTCAAACCTTTCCATATCAACCCCTAGCATTAAAGCAATATTTCAAAACAATCACCTGGTGCAGTCACAAATCACTACCAGTGTAACTGTTCTGTAAAGCACACAATTATTTAGTCATTTTAAATGAATAAAACATCTTCTCACACCTGAGCTGTGCAGATAAATTCAAATTTTTCTGGTGTGTAAGAGTACTGAATAATTTACTTAAGCACTAAGCTAGCACAGTAAGGCACAAGACTAGAACACCTGTCAAAGACCTCTTCTCAGAAATGGATATATACTCATCAACTTCAAGATTCTACGCATTAAGACTTTATCCAGTTATGAGTGTTTACAAGTTTGTCTCTGCTCTTCAGTTTAAGAAAATCAAATGCTCTGAAAGGGAATGCAAGCAGTTCCACTTGATAGGAAAGCTCAACCCTGCCGGTTATTTTCTGGCTGCAGATCCACCAATTCAAAGGTTTGAGAGCTGTTTGGTAACAGCTGAACAGGAACGAAGAAATGCATGCTACCAATGAAGGCAGTTGGATGAGACGGGAAACCTGTGATGTTAGAGAAAGTAATGAGTTTCACATAGATAAGATACAAGAGGTCTTCCTAGTAGCTTTCAGCTGCATGCAAAAAAATGGTTTATTGTACGTTTCCTGACTCACCAGGAAAACTCTACTGCTCATATCCTACCTATGCAGAAACTCCAAGCACTGCTAACTTCTAGTGAAATCTCATACTAGCCTAGTATTAATGATGGAAGAACCAACATTTCAAGGTTAAAGAACTGCTGATTATATGTTTATATGCTATTAACCTATGCTATCTAGTCCTTTGAGTTGAGCTATGCAAATATCTTTGAATCATATGGGGGAAAGGGGAGAACTATAGACTTTGGATTTAAGTGTCCTGCTCCAACCCATGACCCCAAACCCAATCCATGACCCCAAACATTAAAAAGTTTAGGCCAAAAGAGTAAGTGGAAGAAGAGGTGGAAGAAGAGGTAGAAGAGTTCCACAAGCTTTCATATAGCTTCTTCCAACCAAATGCCAGAAATCTAGTAGCAAAGGCAGAGCTAAAGCCTGCTATTGACCAGAAAGTTTCACCACCCTCTTAAGGATTTCAACACAAACTTAAACATAAACCTTATAAGGAAAAAAGTACCAAGCATAATGACCTAAGTGATAACCACATGATAATTTGCTTACAGAGTCGAAATGGTAAAACTTCAGTAATATGACTGTTTTTCTTGATAACTTTCCTTCCTCTGTTTTCTTCCTAAGTATTCTCATTTAGTCAGTTACTCAGATGAATGCACCTACACAGCACATATTCAAAACATTTCCTGTGGCTCATCTTTCTAAGAGCATAACAGTCTTAAAAGATTAAATTAACAGCATCTTCTCCATACTCCAGTAATTTGTTTTTATTTCTCATACTAAAAGAAATCACTTTTACTATCAAAAGCAAGCAAAATAGAAGTTAGATCTTCAGTGCACAATAGCAAACTCCATCAAGGTAAACTTGGCAATGTTTCACCTAATCCTAAGTATTTGGATTTTCCTTTTCCCAACAAAAGATTAAGGCGTAAAATATAATTTTCCCCCTGAAATGTTTTTATTATGGGAGTAACAGACGTTATTACATAATTTACACTTGGCAGGAATCTAATTTTTTTATGTAAGCTAACTGATCAGGGTTCATTTATTCTGAAGTATATTTTAAAGGTTATTTTCCTTTAAAGATTTTTGTTTTGCTTTAATTAGAACTAGATTCAACTTAGTGTTTTAAGTATTCACAGAACAAATAATTGAAGATCTTTTCAACGAAAATATGGCTAAAGCAAAACATCAAGTACTTAAATCATGCACTGAAGAGTTTCCACTTGTTCCAGGCTTCCCCCCTTTCACCTTTAAACCCTTCAGGTTCTTACAAGTTTTACAAATACAATTTCATAACAATGTCCAATTTATGTGGACCAATAAAGCTACAACCATATCCTGGGGACTGTGAATACTGTATCATGCAGACTATTTGCATTTGCTTTATTTTCTTTATCCATCAAACTACCAGTAGAAATAACACACATAGCCAGAGCAGAAAGGTTACACTAGAAGCATAACAAATAGGGAATCAAAACTGATGAGAATATTTTTAAATTTTATTTTTAAAACCCTAATGTGCTCTCAACTTCTCATTCTTTGAGTCTAATCATTCACCTTACATGTTGCAAAGAGAAGGTACACAAGACAATAGCAACTGTACAGGCAGTAGCAGATCAGTTAAAAGGAGCATGACATTAACTCCCCTTCTCTAAGATTTATATGATGGCAAGCAGACTGACAATTTGGAGAGACTGCAGGATTAAGTTAAAACAACTTTAACTATGCACCAACTAACAAATATCATTGTCCCAATTTACATTAAGGATGTAATAGCTTGCTTAAGGTCTCGTTAAAAGTTAACTTACATACAAAGGTAGTTAGAATAGTCTGATGAGCTAGAAACAGAAAGAGTAACGCTTGGAGAACTAAGTGCTATGAAAGGTACGTGGGCAGCTAGAAGATTGATTCTTGTTAAAGGTTGTAAGCTACCCATACTTTCGCCCATGATTTAAGGCTTTTAACTTGCAACTTAGCCAGTTACAAGCTCTTGATTCTTTTCCATTAATGTATTGTTCACTCAGAAGCGTCATTTAAACAAATATTCTAGCAACAAGTATTTTGAGATGCTAAGTCCCTCATTAATGATGAAAAATGATAAGCTAAGTATTTATGAGCTTGTGTTTGTCCACTTCCATTCACAGGGGCAGGTCCAGGAAGACTGAGCACTTGCTGCACCTTTAAGTGGCTTTGGTTTGGTTTTTTTTTCTTGGGGTTTGTTTTTTGTTTTTTCCTTGTGTTTTTTTTTTCCCCACAACTTAAAGACAGTTTCATAATCGACTCCAAGGCTTCACTCAACTGGACAAAGCTGTCTGCTGATACACATTTTAATTCACAGGATGAGACTCAGTTTAGAGTAACACACATACAGAAATTGATAAGTGACCCACCGTTTAGTTTGCAGTGTTTATGTAAACAAATCTCATGGAAACTGCCAGCCCTTAGCCTTCCCTAGCAAAATCATAATAAAGAACCAACTAGAACCTGTCCTCAAAGAGTTACTCTGTGCATATTAAAAAAAAAACCATGACTTTTGAAGTTAGTTCATAAACAAAGTGTTTCATCCAAGTCATGTTCCTCAGCAGCTGAGCGTGAGGTATTAAATGCTTCCAAACACAAAGTCTACAAAACTAAACATGCTTTTACTTCTGTCAAAAGTGAGATTAAAAAAAAGCAATAGCACAGATGAAATAACCTGTGTAAAAAAACCTTACTTTCTCTCCCTAGAAATACTCTACCATCTTCCCCACCAATTCAAACAAATTTAGGTTTTACACCAAATCTCAGGTAAGATGTTAACAGTTAATGCATTATAAATCCTGTTCAGAACAAAAGTAGTATAACTAACAAAAGCATTCTTCTTGCTTTAGTATTTGAAAAAGGTCAGTCCAAAGTGTCTTCCAGATCCTGCTTATACCAATGCCCTCTATGCAGCTAACAAGGATCTCTCATTTCTCATTTAGCCTTCAATCCCAAATGCACAAGAACATATATATATTATAATCCAAAATCTTATAATTTCTATAAAATATCATACTTTCATACACAACTGCAAGAGCATAGCAGTCATTTATGTCAAATTTATATCCTACTTAAATACTGCTATTCCTAAAGATTTCAGAAGTGCCAATATGCAGATTAAAAAAAAAGCGCCACTGTCATTTCATGCCACTAAAAAAAATTAAAACATTTTTGCAGCACTAGTAAATAGTTCTTAGTACAGAGGACCACTTCCATTACTCCATACCAATACACTGAAACATTGCTCATAACTGAAAGGAACAGTCAACTGCACCACTTTCAGAAAAGATCTTATTGTGTGCCTCACAATATCGCTTCCAAATTGCTCCCATTCAAAGTAAATACTATGGCATCACTGGGAACTTAAGCCACAAGGGCACAATTCTTCAACACACATGGTGACAATGTGGATAGAGTTAAGAAAGTGACAGTAAGTACCTTCCACCCCCTTCTCCTGCCCCCATGAAAACAGTGCTCTCATTAATGCATCTGCTTCCCACTCTTCTTTGGTTCACTGCTGCAAAAGGAACCTTTAGTATCATTATTGCTTCCTTACAAACCTGCAAAGAGTCATCTTTCAGTGGAAAGAGCTGGAAGACGTAGTTCAGACAAGAGTTCACGCTGTACAAATAGGAAGGTGCCATCGCAACTGTAATTCTAAATTAGGAGGATAACACTGAATACTTTTCAATCTGGTAGTAAAGCCAGTAAGAACTGTAATATCCACAAGAGCAAAAAGTCATCCAAAGCACAAAGTTACTTCACTTCACAAAAAGTGAAGAATCGCATTAGTCCAACTTCACCAAGGCCAGTTTGGTTATGTGCATACACAGAGGGGAAAACAAACAGTTCACCAGTTTATACACCTGCTTTCAAACACACATCCCTTGCATCCTTTAGAGAAAAGCATACATCATAGACAATTAGTTTACTTCCAATTTGTGCTGCAACAATCTTTCTACACTGTCTGTGAACCTAGTAACATTGTTTGTTTTTAAACAAATGCAACTGTAAAAATCAAACACTCAAAGCTCATACCAAGTTACTATGTTGAGTGCGAAATAGCTAGCAAACTCCAGCAGAAAAAAACATCACACACTTCCCCCACTCATTTTGACTGAAAGTATTGATGTTATTAGGGTGACATCAAATAAGCCCAGTCTAGAGGAAAATGGGTTTGTATTCTTGCTTCTAGTTTAAGCCAAATCTGCCAGTATTAGATGTCACAGGAGGAAGATTCTGCACTTAGGTTTTACATACTAGACCAGAGAGGAGTTTGGAATTTCCAGTCTTCATGCCAGTGAACAGTGGCTGCTCAGCAAGTTAAATCAATAAACTTTTAACAAAAGACCTTTAAGCTGCAAAAGGGTCAAAGACTATAGAAGGACTGGCATTAGCATTTCAGCTTGGAAGTGATATAATTCTCCAACCTCTCTCCTTTTTAACACCTTCCTCAACTGAGGTTTATCATAGTGTTTACTCCAGTCAGAACGTAAGACACAGAGGCAAAATTAATGCTATTACAAAGCCATTTGCCTATACTACCAATGGCTATACGACCACTTGCTTACATTAGATTAGTGGACTTCACATCCAAGTCTGAAATTACAGTATGAGTGACAAAGTGCAGAAACTCTCCAAGTTTTTGTCACTTAATCTGTATTTTGAAAATGTGTGCACCTTAGCAACAAGAAAGCTTTAAGAAAAAAAGCTGTTGCATTTCCAACATTTAGAAAGCTATTTATACAAAGCAGAAATGTAATCAAGTACACAAGTTCAGACAGTATCGAAACTTGTCCTTGCTTGAAGGGTTATGATTGCATATCTATGACCAAAGTGAAGTAACCTTCTCCAACACTTTATAAGGTGTGGCCCTTAAGTTTGCTTATAAACTTTGTGGCTAATTTTAGGCATGAAGCAACAACCTCCTACAGATTCACATTACTGTTTAATTCCCTCTACAACACAGGGTTTTTTGTTTTGTGTGGGGTTGGGGGTGTGTGGTGTGTGTATTTGTGTATTGGTTTGGTTTTAAGAAACACATGTATCTAAAAGTGCCTGAATAAAATCTCATACTATCTGTACAACTACATCGAGTAGATCAATAGAAGAAAATTTGTGAAGCACGATAGTTGCCATTAAGGACCAACGTCCACCATCTATGCATTTCAGTGATTTCTACTTCAAAGCAGACCAAATTACAACCACAAGCAAGCAGGATGCATGAACTGCTCTCCTAGAGCACAACTTCGGGTTTAGTTTCATCCAAGAAGATTACAATTCAAGTGCTCCAAGACCATTCCATGATGTTAGCCAAAGCACAGCAGGTGAGGATGGCAGTTTTGCTTCAGGAGAACATTCCCAACTAAAACATTAACATAGATGCATCCTAACTTCATAGTTATTTGCACAATACAAGCATATTACTGAAACCACTCTTCCCACAGTTCGTCCATTCTATTTAAATGATTTTACAGCTGACAATGAAGAGTTTCACTTCACAGATGACAAACACAAGAAAGAGACTGGAAGTAAGTTAGTGTCTAAAGTGTCTCCAAAAAACTAATGTAAGAAAAGGTGTGTTTGCTGGGGGGGGGGGGTGGGAGGGGGGGGGTTTGCTTTTGCGTTGTTTTGGGGTTTTGTTTTTCAAATATAGCAGCCAAAGCAGCATATATCACCAGAGTAGAGCAAGGCATAATGAAGAAGGTGCATCAAGCTGTGAACTCTTGACCCTCCTATGTACTGTTCAGCAGCAGAACTAGAACAATAGCACTGCATGCTAGATGTGTGGAAGGATGAATCCTGAAGTTTGTGTTTAAAGACAGGCAACCAGAATAAGTGACTGTTATCTGAGAGCCTGTCTTTTTCCATTTCATCTACAAATTTTTCAAGGACCTGATAGATCTGTCTTAGATTGCTCCTTGTACAGTAGCTATTTCTGCCCAGCAGCTTACTGAAGAGGAGATACAGAAGACAGTAAAAGAAACTTAATTCATTATAAAGTTTCTATTAACCAGCATGCTTTATCCAGGCCTTTCATATGCTTTGCCAGCCAAAAGTGCTTGTTCAGAGATGGAAAGGCAGGGGAGGTCCCGTTCTAAAGAGCCTGCATTTTCAGAGGAGTGTAAGCTTCCATCCACTTTACTTAAGCAAAGAGCTTTGGTTCTGATAAAGGTCTAACATAGTTCAGGAGTGCAATACACTCTTGCTCATAGAACTCTGACCAATACAGATTTGGTGAGAGGTGGAAGAAGTACAGTCATTTAAGACAAGCTGCATCTTGCATCATTGTGTGATAGCATAAGTAACAGATCACAATACACCAAAACACTGGATGAGTAACTTTCTTATAAGACAATAGTGCTACCCCTAAAATTCTTCAATTTGTCTGACTCGCTGTAGAGCTTCTCCCTGGCATTCTGCTATAAAATCTGAATAAACAGTAGATATCCAAAGAAGAATCCCCCACTCCACACCCAAATAAATCACCTCTAATTCTTTATTCTAGGGAGAGGGTTATCTACCCCAGGTCAAGTTCAGTGTAAAATGAAAGAGATGGTTGGGCAATATCTAACTTAAACACCCATTCAGATGTAGAGATAACACAGAATAGACAGAATGGAATGAACAGTTCACCATGCCTCAGTTAAAAGAGGAGTATTCTCCAAAAACAATTCTAGCTTGCAAAATAATCAGCTACATAAGGTAGCAACTTCCTTCTCCTTATGCTACAGAAGCCCAGGACAGAAGCCTTGTGTTTATCATGTGCTTTTCCATTTGTACAGTAGAGACTAGTTTAGAAAAAGTGCTGCATTTCACAGTTAGAATTATTCCCCTCAACATTCCTTAGAAGAACATCTAGCCTCCTTCATCTATTCAACAGTGACCTTGTTCTCAGATGTTATACTAGTAAGAAATACACCTCATATTCATTATACGTTATAGCCTGATTCCTTCGTAGTAAAAAACTTCATTTTGTGCCACTGACCTGCAATATTTTAATACTCTTATACCAAAAACCCAAGCCCAAGATACACATATTCAAACAACTGCACCAGTAACACCTCTGAGGAAGTAGAATACAGACAGATGCTGCCTACCATGACACTATAACCTTTCTTCATTAGACTACTATTTTAACAAAATTAAAGGAAAACTTATCATACAGGCTTCACTCAGATGAAGACTCTTAATTCCTCAAAGGACATGGCAATAATTACACAGTCAGCATCCATAAGGAAGGTTCAAGAATCTTCTTTGTTCTGCATTGTAGGGGCAACCACTTACAGAACAAACACAACCTGGTCCACTTGCTCACTGGTATAAGTATATTAAAGGATGACAAACATTTTGGTTTTGAATAATTCAAAAGCTGTACAGGATTAATACGCAGTGCAAAGGAACAGAGAGGTGCCAGTTATTCAGTCTTCTCTAACAGGGACACAAATTTTCCCAGACTTCACATACCATAGTCTCCTTGCCCCCCTCACAAGTTTTTATTATCAGGGAAGAAAGAGGGGGAAGTAATTTGTTACTACCTGTGATTTGTGGACTATAGGTCAGTTAAACTTTTCCCCTCATATATCTACTATTGCTATTCTAGCTGAACATGCACAATAGCAACTTTTATCCATGTTTTCATCCCATGCAATAACAGTATGGGTAGCATTTCAGGGGCAAAAAGGTTTTACGCAAGTTTCAGTGCTTGGATTGCAGGGTGGAAAACTTCATTCTCTAATTAAATCACATCAATTTTGCTTTTATACATTAACACACTCATAGATAACAGTCATACCTTCCTCCTACTGCGTCGTCTTGTGGCTGGGCCCCAGCAGTGTTCCTCTGTGAACGTCGCAGTGACCCCCCTGGATTGTTATTAGGCCGGTTGGACATTGGCACCTCTCTCCTGAAGGGACATACCCTTTCTAGACACTATCATTCACTGAAAGACAAGAGAGATACAGTCGTAAGACATGCGGCATGAAGACTCACAGCCATGCCTCAAGAGGCAAATATAAAATGCTATTGTTTAAGCAAAAAATTAAGACAAAAAAACCTTTAAACAATTTTTAGTTAAGACACATGGACCAAGATTCTTCTCAAGAGCATCTGGATCCTTAATACAGAGCAACCAGTATTCAGTATATTGGATTAGGTCCCTTCCAACCCAAACTAGTCTATGATTCTATAATGACACGCTTCCTTTCTGGCAGGCTTCTCTAATTATTTTAAGGAGGCAAGACAACTGCGATTCAGAAGAACCTGTATTTGTCAATATTAAGGAAAAACACGCTAACTAGTAAAACTCAATGCCTGATAGAGAGCAATAGTATTTAAGTATTTTAACTCTAATTGTGGGAGATGACAATGCCAGATTCAGGAATAAGCAGCAGTATCCAACAAGATTACAGAAGTAACTACTGTGCTTTTAAAACAGCTTCTTTCTTTAGTCAGATTTAAGCAACTTTCATTTACATAAAGAAAGATACACAGTAACTCAGGAGAAGAGACCCAGCTATATAAGCAAGAAGTTCTTGCTCATGAGAGCTTAATTAGTGCAAAAGGTATTTGAGACTGAAGAATTAATGACTGTACACAATTATTGGAAAAAAAAAAAATCAATACGATGGCTTTGTATTACTACTTTTGGAACTGCTTTGTGACTGCTAGAGGTCCACAGATATTATTTTGGTAGTTATTTATGGAAGACTACCGTAACACCCAGCTGCAGTCCTCAAACAGAGGTATTTCAAGATCAAGCCTCACTTAGCTCCTCGGTGAAGAGACGTAACTTTTGTATCCTGTGCTAAATTAGTATTTCTATGCAGAGAGCATAGGAACAGAACCACAACCAGCAAATCCAGTTTTACTATTCCTAATTGTGTGGAACCTGGTGAAAAAAAAATTATTTGCAGGTGAAAAGAGCCACAAGAAGGAAAAGAACCCAAGTTTAAGAACACAACATTCTATATTCTGATCCAGTATCTATTATATCTATAGCACAGTAAGCAAGAAGTCTGCCATGAAAAAGTTTAAAACGTTTCAGCTGCATATAACTAAGGCTCAGTTCAAATTTGAATGCCTGCAGTAAAATAACTCTCAGGATCCCAGTTAGCTTGCCAGAAATATTTTAAATAAGCTCTGGGAATCAAATAAGAATACAAGTTAGGCAGAAGTATTGCTATCCATCCTAATCCCCACACCACAGAAGTCAAAAGCATCTTTTGAAAGTTCATGTTCTTTCCACTAAGGGGTCCAACAGAACGGCAGACAGCAAAAACAAAAAGTAGGATTAATTAGCAAATCATTGTCTTCACCTGGTTTTTTTACCTTATGCTTAGGAATTTGAAAGAATATAAATAGAGCATAAAATACACAATCCCACAAAATACAGCTGTTCAATGAACCTCATAGCTAAAAGTCTCGATGACTGGTAAGTTGAGAAAGCTGTAAACCCTACTCCTCAGAAGCTGAGCTTTCCCTCTTCATAATTATTTCTCTTATCCTAACTCCTTAATCATAGCAAATATTCCCACTAACAAAAAGGTTTAAAGCTTTTAAGTAATATATGATACCTTTAGTCTACAACTTCTTATACTTTAGAGCACAAAAGGATATACCGTAGAACAGAAAGAGCCTGCTATAGCTGGAAATTATGCCAGCTTGCTGGTACAGCCAGATTAGTCAGGTTGAGGAGAGCGTAAGTGGTAGCATTCTCTTCAGAGCACACCATAGATGGAAGACAAGGAGCCTAGCATTAACCAGGCTGAAAGTTGACGAAGGTTCCAGCACTGCCTGGGGGGGGTCTAGCTGAAGTTGATCACAGGCACTGTCAAATGCTGTTGTGCATTCTCTCTTATTTCTTTGTATTCAAACACCAAATGAAAAAAAACATCTCTTCATAAACATCGGCAGAGACACATTTTGTGCATTTTCTGAAAAGGGGGAGTAGTGTGCCCTCCCGTACAAAGGTCAACTGATGTTGAAATGGGGTACTAATGTCAAACTATGAGTCATACTATGAAATGGTTGCCATAGATCTATTGTACTACCTCGTATGGACTATAAGAACATGCATTCCAGCAGGTTTCACTCTGCAAAGAGCAGTGCTCACTCTAGAGCTCTGCTAGGTCAGCCACATGCTTTCCCACTTAAGGCCAGTACATGGGCTCCTCCACAAAACACCAGAAGAGTTAGCTGAAGAAGACACCATCACACAGGCAACCCTGGTGCTGTCTAGGGAAACTTTAGTTCAACATTGATCTGTCTGGGTCAGCCAGCCACTTTAAGTAGTCTGTGCTTAGAAATTATACAGCAGTGTGCTGTCACACACATGATAATTTCAGCTGTGTAGAAGAATGAAATGGCAGCTGTTTTATCCTGCAAGGCATCTGTCAAGTCAAGATGATGTCCAGAGTTACCTTCTATATTGAAACCTCTCAACTCAACTGCATTTCTTATTGTGTAGTGTGTTACTATGACTCCCAGTTTGCCTTTGAATACAATGCTGCTTCAAGATTCAGCTATGATCTCTAAGTTAATGTTTTGATGTTAAATCTCACTGCAAGCATCTGAAGCCACACAATACCACGTGCCCAGTTAGTCCAGTAGGGAAGACATCTTTTCAGTGGGTCACAACTGTGTCTTCCACATGCTCGAATGAGAAGAAAAGAGCCCTGAGGTTCCTAAATCTGAACTGTTCTCATTCAGACTTGTCCCGCCATCTGTAAGCCTCACTCCCAGCACTTGGCTTATTCTTTCCCCTCTTTAGATACCTAAATTCAAAGGAGATGCACAACCCAGCAGATCAGCCGAATGCATCAGTGCAGTCCTGTCACACTTCAAGACTATTTCCTCAACTACACTGAGCATTCTCTCCACACCCACAATAAGAAAAAGCTATAACTGTACATCACACCTCTGTGCTCCAGTTGACAGGCTTTGCAATTTGAGAATTCTAAGTTCAGGTCCTCTTCTAGCATAAAGTTTTCTGTAAACAACCCATTTTAGTTAATGTTTCACAACTCCATATTCCTAGCTGTAATGATGCCAAAGCACTGGCCCACAGATGCTCTCCTCATAAGCAGACTGTTTAGATTAAAAACCAGCATTTTAAATAAATCCACAATGTATCTTCTGAAGACATCTAACAGCACTGGCATCTAATTATTATCTTGCATAATATTCTTGAGTTTTAGTAAACACTGTTTGAATACCATTAACAGTCATCTTTGTTACTGTACAGGAAAGCAACTAGAATTATTTTCTGTAGACCTAATGTACCTATTACAAACCCTATAACTAATATACAGCCAACACATTACTTAGAGAGGTTCCACAGGAACACAAGATACAAAAGCCTCCCTTTAACTTGCAGTGAAGCCTTTATACCTTTCTTCTCATGGAAAAGCCAACAGGAAGCGACTGACACTTCTCCATGTCTTTGAAACAAACAGAGGAAACAGACAACTGCAGAAGAAGCCTGTATCAGCTTTTACTTAACACCAAAATCACTCCCTGAAGAATACTGTGAACTGTAATGTAGCCTATTGTGATGTAGGCTACAGAGATGAAAAGAGAATGAGTAAACTTAAGCATTCCAATAGGGTCTAAGGCCACTAAGATTGTAACAAGGCAAACCAGTAACAACCCCTGTAAAAACGGAATTGAACCCTTTCACAAGGAAAGGGCTTCCTTAATCTACTTGGATGAGCCCTAGAACTTATTTGTTTGGGGTGCTTGCTTGTTTTGTTTTTTGGGGGTTTTTTTAAGGTCTTTGGAAGAGTCTTGGTAGTGCAAGAATTTTTCAGGCTCTTGCACTCCGATTTCCTGAATATTTATGGATATGCCTAGCACCTCTGCCTGTAATACTCCATTATAACACCTGTTGTCTGCTTGGAGTTGACCTAAGTACACTGGTCGGCATACTGTCTCTTTTGTACCTTGGCCCAAAAAACCAGTGCCTTACTTAATGCTGCTGCAGCAATCCAGCTTCTCAACATTGCAAAGACTTACTGCCCTGAAGTCAGTATTAGGCAAAAGGGGGGCAAGAATGAAAAGATAGGAGGATGTTTATATGCCTTGTAAGTTCAGAACATTTTCTTCAAGCAATTTGCACATCTTGCCAGCCATAACCCAGAGTTCAGCATACTCATCAGTAAATGTTAAGTCTAAGACTTCAGATTTGTATTCCCTCACTTCAATCTAGATAACATTAATTTACTTATCAACTGTATCTGTGACAAATCTAGTCACTTACAGTAGAAGCAACATTCTAAATATATACACATACAATACACATTTAAGAGTTGAGATTTTAATTGCAACTAAACTGAAGAACTTACTGTATATGGTTCAGTAACTGCTGAATTGTTTTGGATCTACATTACTTCAGTTTAAACTGATCTCATAGCTGCACCTCATTTTTGCTCACTGCTTACAAGGTTCTCCTCACTTACCTACAAACATACACACCTATTTTCTTGCCTTGCAAGCAAGCACTTGCAAGCACTCATTCAATTACTTCTACTATTTCACCAGCTGACTCAGAAATTAATTAAGACAACTCTAGTCCACTTAGTTGCTTTAAACTGAGTCTTGTACAGCTGATTTTGACACAATATTCTTCCTCACTATACTCCCTAAATTCAGTAGTTATCCACTCTGCCCAGTTCTTTTTCAACTGCAGTCCTCACCTCCAAATGTAATTTTCATGTCAAAGCTCCATGCAGGCAGAAGCTTGTATTTTCAGTTTAGCAGCCTCTTGCCCCTTCTGCTTGTAGGAATAGTTCATGGAATAATTTAGGAAGCCGGTACAACATACTGGAGATTTCCTAGAAAAATTTTCTGTGACCTCTCCGGAATTCTCACTAACCCTCCCTTCTTCCTGACAGCACATTTCTATACACAAACAAGGGAAAAAGATACCATCCCACAAGCTGCAAGATGCTGTAAGGTACAGTAAGATGTTTTGGTTGCGTTTATGCAAATCCTGAGCTATTCAGCTGCATGAAAGCATTGAGCCTTAAGGAATGACAAGCTTTTCTTCTTCCAACATAGAAAGAGCAAACTACCACTTATTTTCTTACTTGCTTCCACTTCTACCTTCTCCTCATGAATAGCCATAAGCTGTCTACATGATGTAAAGATGCTAGAATACACTAAGGCTTACATGCTGCGCTGCATCTAATGATGTAAAATTCACATGGTGACTTTTATCAGATTAACTTCTCTTGGTACAGAAACCACAAAAAATTGCACTGAATCATACATTAATTAGGTTGAACTGTATTCTTTTTGTATTCTCCCCCTCCGATGCTAAAGGAAACAAAACAAACAAAAAAAACCTACACACACAGAAATACAGGCACAGACACACTAACCAAAGCAAATTCAGTATATACAGAAAAATCTTCAGGACAAACAAGATCCTACAGCCTCCTAGTACTGTAACATTACCTCACTGCTGGGAAGACAAGACAAGCAGGTATCAAGGAAGTTTCTTCTTAAAATGAGCATGTTAGGTGGTAAGGAAAGAGGTTTCTACACCTCTTCCAGCACAGAATTTCTATAAACTTAAACAGTTGCATCACTTTTATCAGTTCTCTTGGAAGACATTAAGATATTGATGGGAAGACAAGCTGAGTTTAACAGCACACAGAGACAAACTCCTCTGCAGACTGGATGCCTTTTTGATGCAGAGTTCAAGTGGAGTACAAGAGTTAAGTTAGAATCATTATAAAAACCTTGGCTGGAAAGGATCTCTCCAGATCATCTGGTCCAACCTCCTTTTAAAAGATCTTAGATTATGTTAGAGATCTCTCATTCTGCTGAGAAGTGAGAATTTCCAACCACAATGACAAAACATATTCTGAGTTGTGAGCAAGAGGAGAAAGGCAAAAGGTGAATCATGAGAGATACCCTGAAGAAAGGGGAAAGGAAAAAAAAGTCAAAACCATGCCAGATATAAACACATGCAGAGGAGACACTAATAGACTATCAGAAAATAGTATTTTCAGCAGAAGCATTTAGTAAGTCATGCAAGAGATGTCAGTTCAAGTAACCCAAGATCTCAGATCTATGTAGATGTACAGGTGTGCAAGGACACACTCCCCATCCCTCCCAAGGACAACCTCTCTGAGGGGAAAAGAAACAACTCTAGCCCTGTTCCTCACTGCAATCACATATAGCTCAGAAAGCATTCCCTCCCCTTCAGTTCCTCAAAAACACAATCCAGTAACCTGGACTAACATGAAGTAAACAAAATGGGCATGTAAACTACAATTATCAAAGGAGTCCAGTCACTGAACACTTTATAGACTTAGGACTAGCTCACATGTCCATTTTTACACTGGGTAACTTTAGACAATACATAAGCTGTTAGCCAGAGACTGATTTTTCTGAATTGCTGACAGAAAAAAAAAAGCTTCAGCACAATATTCTTCTCAGATTCATTTACAGTGGAAGAGGTTTTTCATTCAGCTACTCTGTAATCATTAGAGTGGAAGCATTTCTTAACCATTTCAAAAATACCCCATATATTAAAAGAGGTATAGATACTGCAGAAAACTTCTCAATACCAGTAGGCCGTAAATGCATTCAAGCTACAGACTCCTGGGGAGGGTGGGGGGGGTGGCTGGAAATCAGTAAAGGAGCAGGAGTTATCCCCTGTTCCACTGACTTTACAACAAACAGCCATCAGAAGATTATAGCAACCTTTGGGCCTTGCTACATTAGGAAGAAGTCAGCTTTCCCTTGCAGCCTTCCAAGAGCTTAGACCTTGCCTTAGCCTTCTAGCTGAGACAGTGGCAATGCAAAGACCACCTTCACAGAAATCAGCAAAACAAGTGGCTAGGAACTTGAAAGGATGTAACCACCAGGTTAAGATTCTCTAGACTGCATCTATGCGTATATGTCTACAATGACCTATAGACAAAGACTTGGAAGAGAAATTCTTGGCAAGGAAGAGGAAGAGAGAAGAGCAAAAGATACCTTCATTTGTGATCTCATGGTTTGGAATTAGGGGGAACTATACTGCTAATTGGCAGTTAGAATATTCATTGCCTGAAACTAAAGATTTACAAGGTCCTACAGGAGATAAGAACACTGAAATGCCTCTGAGAAGATGCACAACACTGCTCACTAGAGGAACGCCCAGGTTGTTAGGACTGTGTGATCCAACAGGTTACACATGCCATCACCCTGAGCCAGCAAAGTAGCACTCTTACCTACTGAATTCTGTCTGGTGAAAGGACTGGAAGATATCTGTGCAAAGATACCATAGCTTGAGAACACAGTGTGGGGAAGTCAAGAGGTCAAATTCTGTTTAAGAAAAAATCTAAATACATGCTATCACATGCTCCAGTGTTGGTAAGAATAGTTTTGTGACAGTGGGAAGACATTCTGAGTTGCAAAAGCTGAACAGCCTCCTCTGCTTCAAGCAGGTCAGGTGAATTTGAAGTCTCAGACTGCACAGACCTTTCCCTGGGCCTGTTACAGAAAAGCAAACCAAAGATGTCTTCAATGACCTAGAAGCAGCTTAAAACCTTGTTCCATAAAGACTACTGAGACCTGGCACCCACCACTGGTTTCAAAAGGAAACAGTGGATTGGCCTGTACACCATAGCCAGAACCTTAGCAAGTCCTTTGAGGCTGTGGAAAAGTCAAACTGAAATGGTAAACAGGGCACTACTCAAAACTACAGAGAAGCACAGGTATCACTGGCACATGGCTTTATAACCAGTCAACAGTACAACTGACTGTTCAAGAATTTAAACAGCTCAAGAACAAAGAGAAACCTATGGATGGAGGGGAGGGCCAAAAATTAGCTAAAAAAGCGCACCTGCAGAAGTTAGACAGCAGAACATTCCTGTTCATCTAGGCAGCTTAAAGGCAGCAAAAAACCCACAGCTCCTGTTCTATTCTGTATATGGTTGAAGAGGACATAAAGGCGAGCTCAGGTGTCTCAGGTCTGTTTGTATGACTTGTGTCCCCAGCTCACGGTACACAGGAATCCATAGCTTCATTTCATTGCTTAACTGAATTCTTGGAAGCTGCTTAAGGGGGCTAACTAACATTAAGATTGCAAAAGCCTTTATCTCCTATACTCCATCCTCTAGAAGACAAGAAGCTGCAGTCTGAGGTAAAAAAGTAAAGGAGTTGTATGGAAGAAATATAATGCTGTTTTGAGGGCATCCTTCTTCAGTTCTGCCACCTCACTGCCTTGCTTCTCTTATGTTCATCAAGGACAGAAATATTACAAGTTGTGTCACTCTTTTTTGGACTGCATTTTGGTTCACGAAAGTACACAAGTGTCATTCAGATCTTAGATCCTCATCCAAAAGAGAAGTTAGGAAAAATAGAAAGCATTTCTTTTTATTCTCTTGTTTGTCTATAGTTTAGCATTCTGCATCTTCGGATAGTTGTCAGCAACTATTCCGCTCAGTTTTGAGAGGATCAGCAATGGAGTTTATTATAAAAATAATCTCTCAGAATATTTATTTACAAGGGTACATCACAACTTAATTCAAAGAATCTGCCCTTGTAAAAAAAAAAAAAAAAGAAAATAATCAAAGAAGTTGTTGTTCTCCAAATAAACTGAGTTTGTTACCCTTCCATGTCACCATTTGTAACACATCCAAACTAGTTCAATTTAAGTTTTCCACCAGTGTATGGTTTGACTTGAATTCATTAATGAAGGAAGGGAATGCTCTCTCAGTGGCAGAATGCCAGGATTCAACACTTCAAGAAAATATTTTCATGTTTACAACACCTGTAGTTTCTCGGCCTTCAGTGCTCTATTTTTTTTAAACCAGCTAAACATTAAGTTCTGTTGCATAATTCAGTCAATTCTGCAGCACTTAAATTTTTTTCTGCACACAGATATAACGATTATCAAAACCACTAGAACCCTGAAACTTCAGAATCAATCGATATTCAGTAAAAGAATAGTCTAATCTGGATAGCTGCAAGTCAGCCAGCAACAGCTCATCTTAAGAAGCAGCCCAGAGATATTTAAGCCATCTCAGTAACACGGAAGATTTGTTATACCACAGGGAGAAGAGGCACATATAAACATAGCAAATGTTAGCTGCAGAATACCGAACCAGTTTTTGTCTCTTTGTTGACACATCTTTTTCTCTTTTAGCACAGCAATGGGAAGAGAAGGGGAAAGTGAGGAACAGGTGTCTTCACAGTTTATTCTTCTGTACACTTGTGTCACAGAGCAAAATTTCTCTGCCAAATCAGATCCTACAGCAAGACCTTGACTTCACCTCTACAGGAACTTTAATATTAGTGAATGACAAGCTGCTAGACAGAGAAAAGTTTACCCTATGACAGTCTCAGTATGCAATTCTGCTACCTCGTGCCAACACAAGTGTGGTTCCAACTTGTTAGCAACAATGGAAATAACATTCACTTTTTTCCTTTTTTAAATTAAATAAGAGCAACTGGTATCTCTTTAAGGGAAAAGAACTTATTTTCTAGCAGCCAAATTCTGACCAAAACTCTGCTACTTGTACCCAGAGTGATTTGATGTGAATTCTTCGTTTCTAGCAGACTCCCAACAAAACCCATCACAAGCAATAGAAGTAAAATCTCATCTGTCCTTCATTTTCAGCTTCTCTAGAAAACCTTGTTTAGTAGGAGCCAAAATTCTCTATCTGTGTGGTGGCTTAAGCTTTCACTAACATTATAAAAAAACATGCTGCCTGGCAAGCGTGAGGAAGAACATTCTCTTCAGAAGAGGGGAATGAATTTGAATTAGGAGCTTTTACCTTCTGTGAGACAACATGAACGAAAGCACAGAATCCTTCATGAAGTACAGATTGGCAATACTGCCAGAAATGAAGACAAGCTAGCAGGTAAGTGGTCAAATTAAGACCAAGTAAACAGGTGTGGCAAAGTTGGAGCAGGGGGCATTTATTACCAGTGAAGAAAAAAGTCAGCTCAGCAATTAGTGCAAATTTCAATTTAGAAGCTTGATTTCAGTATTGTCATGCAATTGAACCAAGAAGTACCCAAAACCATCACCCACTCCAAGCGTACCCTACCCAATTCTTCATGCCCAGCTGCCTTTGAGCTGCATAGCACCATCTACTTCAACATTATGAGTCTGAAATCAGAACCTACTATTACAACACCAAGCTTCTTCCCTGTTCTAACCCCATAGACCAGATGGTGCCTTATTTGCAGTTTGCCATTCACTTGTATCCGGCACACACAGCCCTTAAATAAAATCAAGTGCAACAGCACAAGACAAATAGTGATATGGTACATACCCATGTCCTACCTGCAGAGCCTGTTAGACAACACATGCCCCAGGTTGCAGCATGGCAGGTTGCCTGAACCCTGCCAAGTTCCTAATCAATTTTTACCAAGCTATCTTAAATTGCAGAGACCTAGCAAGCTCAGTGGCTAGTAAAACATGGTTTGGCCACTCAAAGTCTAAATTAACATAAGATGATCTCCGCAATCTTCTAGGCAACTAGAAGGGAGGAGGCAAAAAAAAAAAAGAAAAAAAAGAACATTAATTAGCCACTAGAATGAAAACATTCAGAGACTAGAGCTTACAGAAGTTACTGCTGGAAGAATAAACACAAAAAACAGTTGACTTGTACATGCAAGTTAGACAAGTACCACAGATAAACCCAAGATTACAGGTCTAAGGGCATTATGTAGATCTACCTTGAAAACAAGGTAAAGAGGGAGGAGACTGGGTCTTCCTTTTGACAATGTTCAGCTTCAGCTTGACTAGTTTACACACAGAAATGCCAGAAGTTGAGAAGCCTGTTCACTCATACTAGCATGTCTTAAAGAGAAACACTTTAAAAAAAATTAAAAAAATAATCTACATTTCCAAGGGAAGCAGGGAGGGGGTGTACTCATCTGTTTTCTACTTGACTAGAATGGGTCTCAAGTTTTTGCATCTTCAAAATACCATTTAGAAAAGGTTTGGACAAATCAGGAGGATATCAGGAGTTCTCCTTCTGTTCTCCTAATCACTGATATTTAGCACTGACTAAAGCTGATGTCTGTTGAGGTTTCCTTTCCTACACTGTCTCAAAAGGAGGTGATGCTATCCTCCTTAACAAAGACTTCTATCCAAATGCTACACAAAAAAGGTCATAGGCCTAATGCATAGCAAGATTCCTATGCCACATGATACCATCTGGGAAATGGTTTAATTGTAGTTGTTGAGGAAGAAATCCAATTAAAACAGGTTAAGTTTCCGGCTTCCTCAGCACTGCATCTGCATATGGATCTTTAGCTATCATAAGGATACTGCAACAACAAACAAAGGGATTAAAACATATTTAAGGTTTCTAAACTGGGTAGTGCTCAAACCAATGGTATCTTGGAATTATGTGCCACAGATGCCATTTTCTCAACCAAAGAAAAACAATTTATACATTGACATTATATCTTGCAGTGATGTAATTAAGAGCAAGCTCCAATACACATACCAAATTACTGACATAGGCACAATTAAAGACATTTACCTTGTATGAAATCATGAACCAAACTACCTACCAAATATCTGTATAGAGAAACAGAAGAGAAGTTCTGTGTAAAGCTGAAGAAAAGGAAGTCACACCCAGAGAAACACCTGTTAAACACTAAGGATTAAGCTGTCTTAAAGCTGATCCTATCATTGATAGGATCAGGACTTTACAGTGCTCAGAGCTATTCTTTCATGGTAGCTACACATAAGAACATACAATACTAGCTTCCACAACTGCATTTTAGGAAGGTTCCAACCTTCACAGTCATGAAGAAAGTTGTCAAAAGCCAGAGCACGAAGCTTTATGAAAGAATTAAACAACTTCATGACACACTTCATTGACAAGACTGTCTGCTCCACTCTGCACATAGGTGCCTTTTCAGTACTCAACAAATAAAACAAGTTTGTGGGAATGAGGTGTTGTACATGGGGATTACAGAGTATGGGAATGGCAAGTGAGTGTCCCAAGAACCTGAATACAGAAGGTTAAGATGCTGAACTTGAGCAAATCTAAATAATGAGCAGATCTAAATATTAGAGCTCTGTCAAACGCTTTTTAGCAGGATGCCGGCCTTAGTCTTAATTTTAAGCTAGACAAGAACTCACCATCACCAAACTTTAATACAGACAAAAAAGTCTACTACAAATTCCTCTTTCACCTATGTGCAAGTACCACCAGCCCTTTTTTCTGCTTTACCTCACAAATGATTTTTACCTTTGTCTCCCAGGCTATCCACACACTTTCCTTGCACAAGCAACAACTGTAACTATGCTTGTATTTTACAGTTCACTAGATTAACAAGTTGACACTAATAAGGTATTTTTCCTCAAGCTCATAACAAGGCCGGGTTTGCCAAAGCCTGAATTCCTTGCCAATAGTCAATCACTTCAGAGTTGGAAGAAAAGCTACTTAATTCCTGGCAAGGAGATGTTCCAAGAGATGCTACCTAAATCTGTTCAATACTTTTTGTTACCTCCCAGCTAAACTGCTGCTCTCTGATGTACTGAAAGGATTCACAGACTACCAGTAATACAGAACACTTATCAGAAGAACAAAGTTTCTCCACAGCTCCAAGATACTTAAAGAATAAGCAGAGCTGTAAGCTTTCTAGAGCTTGATCTCAGGACCAAAATTATTATTTAAGAACTAGATATTGCAATAGTTGATTTGATAAACCTTTGCTCTTACAATTTGCTCTGTGACCAAACCAGAATACTCAAGAGTTGAATCCTATACAGGCGACCTTTTGTCCTACACTAATGCTTAACTATGCCTCATGAGCAAACCTACAACCTATCACCCCCAAACTCACACATTGATTCTGGCCTTGTCTAGGATTAGACAAGAATATGGTGAGGAAGAACGGAAAGAAAGGAAGACAGTGTTTCTTTTAGTACTTTGTGTGTACATCAAGGTAGAATACTTTGGAGCAAAGCTATGCATCCATCTTCCTATGCTCCTGAAAGACATTTTTGCAAACGTGAAGATAATACCATACCGTTAAGATGACAAGGAACTGGAAACAAACTTCACTTAACTCCTATGCAAGATGTCTTGGGGTTTTTTTGTTTTGTTTTGTTTTTTTGTTAAAAAAATACCCACAAGACACTCATATAGCCTCAGAACTATTCCGCATGTCATCCTCTTTACTATTTATTTTAAGCCATTTAATAAAATCCACTAGTAAGGGAGACAAGACAGACAAAAGGATATTTAACTGGAGAGAGCAGCTTCATCATGATGCAAGATAAAACAACTCTCTTCATAACACTTGAGTAAAAAAAAACACACAGAGAACAAAGTGGCTTTAGGGAAAGATTAAAGGAAGAATATGAAGTAGGTTTGTGAAAGAAGAGGGAAAATACCTGTAGGCGCAGAAGTGAGCAAAGTTGCTTCCTTCCCTCCCCTCTGCACAGTATCTTAACCTATCAAATGCAAAATTTAGGTATTTCATAAAGGCTGCAGCCTCTCTTAATCCTATATCTGTTTTGCTAATCAAAGATACCCAGCTAGGAGCACGCAAATCCCCATCTCACATATGATTAATGAGAAACAAAGTGTTCTAGTAATCACAGTGTCTTTACTACCTCTACTTCCTCACTTCAAGCCTTTGAAATAAATCTTTTCTCCAATCAATTATTTCTTAGCACCTCTAACCCCCATTAGCTACCAAAGATGCCAAAGTAACTGTACTAACTTTAGGTCTGTCTTCTACACTTCTCAAACTTTATTTGTATGTTTTTCCTTGTATTTAAAGGCTACCCAGGCAGAACAGTTTTGGGACACAAATACTGTGTACTGCAACTTGAGAACAGCCTGATCTGCCCAGCATGAACTTCTTCCACAGAAGTGAAAGTTAAATAGTTTGAAAACACTGCTCACCAAACTTGCAGCATCTACTAAAAAATATTTTCAATTATTTCCTATTATATGTCTATTTTGACTAGTTAGAAAGTTGAGCGTATAAAGCTTCTAACATTGAATTTTCAAATCAGCAGTCTGGTGTTCTAGTTTCAATTAACAAGGACAGCATATGTCATTAGCATATACTAATATGACAATATTTATTACATTAAACAGCTGCATGATAAGACCCTCAAAGTTTCAGGGGTGCTTTTTTTATTTTCCAGAAAAACATTTCAGATGTGGTATAGCCATGTATTTTTTATAATGAATACTTTTCTAATTAAAATGACAGCATAAACATTCTGCACATATTCAAGTATGACAGACATTCTGAGCCAAACACACCTCTTCCCCCCCCCCCATAACACCATTAACTCTAAGCCTAATAGTGATTACACTTCCTTATACTCTTCATACACAATTTAACTTACTACTAAAGTTACAGTACAGACCAAGAAGAGAAAATCTAAACAAGCCAGATTTTAGGGCATTAGACCCATCAGTCTGCACTGTGCAGTTTTTCAGCTGAACTCCACTTTATTTTCAAAAGAGTACCACAGAACTGATAGAAGTTAAAAACCCAACTACATTTCTTGGGAGACATCCTAGTGAGTGCAGTCATCTAAATAAATTAGAAAGGAAAGTTAGTTCCTCTAATCCAAAAACTAAGTCAAAGTCTTGTGTACTTGGTAGAACATAGTTTTCAACTACATGTGTTTATCCAAAGTTTCTACCTTGATGTCATTATTTCGAACTCCTTCACTTACACAAATACCTCAGAAGGTACAGGGATAGAGTACAACTATTAGTTTCACTCTAATGCCTGTGCAGACCATTTTCATGTTAGAATTCAGCACATCAAACTTCAAGAGTTGGTCAAAAATATAGAAGATTGCATCTGTACAAGTTTATATAGAGAATTTAAAACCTAACACTTTGAACTATCACCAATTGTCACCAGTAAAAGCTTTCAAATTCTGTTGAAGCAACCTGAAATTACATCAGCTTCTCTTCCACCCTCCTATGACAAACGCTGCTCCACTCTATGCAACTATAAAGAACAAAACAGCTTAGATGATAGTCAGTCACAAATGTGTATATTAAAATTATTCCTACTTCAAAGCTAGGCCACCAACCTTCCTGACCTCCCCAGCAACACACCAACCACACACCAAGAGTAGGTGCAACTCTAAACAGTTTGTTGCCATAACCTGGAATACTATTAAGTAGTAAAAAACTACCCTGATTTTGGATGCACCTTGACTTAACTAAACTTAGACATTTAAATCACTATATTCTACTATAGGTTGAGCTTCTGCTTCTAGCTGCCACAGGTCTGGACTTGCACTAATCACTTTCTGCATTTGATATTGTCAACAGAAAGACCAAACCCTTCTGAAGTAGGCTTTTTTAACAAGTTAGATAATACACATAAAGCAAAGATAGGGGCTTACAAGCCCCAGCTCAGCTATGTCTCACACAAGCTGAGAATCAGAGGAAGTAGAGTAGTTTGTATCTTCTCTACTTGTCACACTACAATCTTTGAGCAGCATTCATGAGTTAATGGGCACAAAACTCTGGATCCTTGAATTCCTTGCCTCGACCATTCAAAGCTTAAGCATGGCAGGTTAAGATCTTTAGTACACCTTCCCTTGACAGAACTCAGCAGAGATCCCCGTGGGAGCAACTACCTTTCATGGTACAGCTATAACATTTATGACAATACAGCTAGAGTCAGTGGTATAAGAACTGAACACCTGTACATACTTCTGCCCTTTTTTTTCCTCCTCCTGTTAGCCTTTAGATGGCAACTAGATATTTTAGGCTAAAATTCAGGCATGTAAGGTACTCCAATCTAAAGTGGTCCAAAAACACAGTAAGGAAGAATTGTCCCTTTCCTTTAAAAAAAAATAAAAACAAACAAACAAATAAAAAACATCTATTTAAAAAGAGATCCCATTAGTGTTGACAGCACTTACAGGAACAGGTTCTTTCCTTTCCTGAGAAACAAAGATTTAAGACTGGTTCTTTCAAATACTTTTCACAGGACAGCCTGCCTTCCTTCACTATGTCAGTAGTGCCATGAAACTATATTTGTGTACTCTATGAATATATGTAGATAGACATTCCCACTGAACCAGAGTTTAGCAAAAGAGTACAAGTACTCTTTGATGAGGACTATTACTCTACAGCTTTCTAGCCCTGTCAGTTTCAAAGCTGTGTTACTGCAAACACACTAGAGCATGAATATTTTTGTTTAAAGTACTTCCATCTTTTAGACATAGCTAGACTTAAAATATTCACAGCTACTGAGGCTCAATGTTGAGAAAAAGTTGGAAATTACAGCTTCTGTAAGCATGGGTGCTTAAACATTTGTAACATTTGAAGGCTGGAAATAATCTTAAACTTGTGATGGCATTAAATCTTGAAATCCTAATTCAGTAGTGACAGGACATCAGTAGATTCCAGAAGTGCAAGATTTTTTTGACAGCAGAACTCAGGACACTTGCTACTATTTCCAGGCTTATAGAAGAGAGGTCATTCACTCTTTAATTTCTATTTTGTTAAATCCAAAACTATTTAAACAATCAATTGCTGTTAAGTAGCATCCAAATAGAATACATCACCATATGAGTTTAGCAGAAAGTATCTGTAATGATGAACAGACTATTACCCATAGAAGGAAACTATGAAATAAGATGAAAGCTTTATTATTGTTACAGCTTTGCTTATTTCAATATAACTACCCAGGTTATATGGTTATCTAAAGCCAGAGCTGTTCCCTCAGAAGTCCTCCCCTTTTCTTTTTCCAAACTATCAAAACTTAAAAGTTGCCTTACAAGTTCCCTTTCCTCTCATCCTTCCTTCCCCCAAAATAGCAAGTATGCATCAAAAACACTGAACAGTATTCTAACGAGACACTTGCAATGCTATGAAGCACAGTAATACCAAGCAGCATGGAGATCCTATACCCCAGTAATAAAACTAAGAAGTTTTGCTGTAAGCCAAGCCCTTGTCAGTTGACATAAGCATTAGTGACTACATGTTCCAGTTAATCAGAGTGATATTGCAAGTGAACAGGGGGGAGGTGTGGGGATGTGGAAGAACCACCAATGCTTAGGTATATATACCATTACAGAGTAACTGAGAATTCTCCAGTGCTCTTGTACAAGATTTATCTGGAATACTCTCTCTCATCACAGTTTGACCTTGGTCAAGAGAGATGAATTCCAGTTGAAAGAACAGAAAAGTGCTCTTACAGGTGGTAATAAATAGGACTAATAAAGCCTGTATTATTTAGCCTGGCAACAAGAAGGTTACAAATGCTTTCTGTAAGTGCCAAGGGTAAAACACCAAGAGAAGAAAATTACTTAAAGTGAGAGGATAGCATTAATACAGTAAGCAGGCAAAACAGTTATGAGAAACTTCCAGGCTGGAAATGAGATGATCCTAAATTTCAAGAAACAACATGCTGAAACAATCTCCCAGGTGGACTGAAGAATTAAAAAAAAAAAAAGGCAAGTATGAAAACAAAACCAACACATGCCCTTAGCTGCTTTTTAGACAGTTGCAAGTTAAGAGATTTAAGTGATATACCAACAATATTAGCAGATTACACTTTTGACATTATGATGTCTCTTACTAAGCTTATTCCTAGACAGTAGTACTTCACTGTCCTTACAGACAACTGACAAATAACAAGTTCTGTTGTTCTACTAGGCCAACCAATGGAGAGATGAGATGCTCGTGTCACTCAGGACTGAGTTGCTTAGGTACAGAAAGTACTTTAAAGGCTCAGTTCCAAGAAAAGGCTAGTACCCCTACTTTGATCTTTTGCTAAGGAAGTTAACTGGAATACAATTCTTCTTATCATAACACCTATTCTTTCTCAGAAAGTAAAAGAAGTCAGAGAAGACACCACAAAGAAGCAAACCTGCATTATCTGGAGTTCACGAAGCTTCTCTTGCCCTGTCCTGTAGCACCTATCACTGAAACTCTGTTGTGACTAAGGCAAAAAAAACTTGTCACCTCACCTTCTGCTGGGAAAGGGGGGGGGGGGGGGGGGGGGGAGCGAGCAGCTCACCAAACAA
>NW_010972676.1:9074410-9083704 GCF_000737465.1 Haliaeetus leucocephalus
CCCCCCGCGTGGGGTGGTGGGGGAGGGGGGGGGGGGGGAAGGCAGAAGATAGCTTTCCACAAAGCAAGTTACTGCAGTTAGGAGTGAGTTCTAGGATTTAAAAATAAAAAACCACAAACCATACACCACACTTTTGGATATGGTTATTCTATGCAGAGGTTGTTTATCTAGCTTGATCCTTCTATTGCTGTGTCACTCTGTGCCCATATGTTCACTTTTGATATCTCCCAAAAGTGTTCACGCAGGGCAGGGGCGGGGCAGGTGGAAATATGCCAGAGTTAATACATTCAGAAAACCAAACCAGCTACTCGATTTTTGGAAAGAGTTCCATGTAGAACTACCAGACAAAAACATAGGAACACTATAAAGTACAACAGAGATTTTGTAACTTTTATTAACATTCAAGACAACTAGTATTTCAGAATGGATTACAGAACAGAGAAAAGTCAAAATACTAATTTAATTCTGTTGTTAGATCAATTAACAGTATCACCTGCTATCTAATTTTAATTTGCCATCTTACTGAGCTGACCTTCCAAATAGCTTGACATAATTTTGTTGAAGGAAAACAATATTGCAAACCTAAAAAACTGTAAGGAAGAAACCATTTCTTAGTTGAAGGGGAACAGCTTTTATATGAAAACACATTAAGCAATTTTGCTATGCACAGCAACCTACTTGGCTTACTTCTGATTAAGTTTTTAAAATACTCCAATGCCACTAAAACAAGATTAAAATTAATTGCATTAATAGTACAGGTGAGATCTAATAGGGTTTCCAGTAATTTCAAGTGGCTGTGAAACTGCAACAACAAAACAGACACCACAAACAGACACAACACTAGTTTAGCACAGTCCTAAGAACAGGTCAAGGGAATTGACAAAGTTTCTGGCGACACTACAGGTGTTGCCAGCAAGAAGCATAGTTAGAATTTAAGCATAAGATCTCAATCTGATAGAAATTCAGGCTTCATCTGAACAAAACACAGGAAGTAGAGTTTTGAAAAATAGATGATACAACTAAATTAAGTTTATCCATTGACTTAAGTTACCTAATAGGAATCTACCTTATTTAAAACTACAAGAATAGTTTTAACAGCTTTTGGCTAAGTCTGTGACAGACAAAAAAGCATGATGCACCCAGGGAATATACCTTACTCCAGACAACCTCTGGAAGCAATAAAAGTATAGCAACAACTGTGTTCATTGCATTGTATTTTGAAAGTGACAGATTGAGATTAATTTGCCTGTTACTTCAGTGGAGTCTCACAAGAAACTTTAATTTTTGAAAGTGTACTTAAAATAAATGGAACTCATTACTACATTTGCGTTTACCTCAAGTTTCCAAATAAAAGGTTCTTGTGTTCTAGTTTACTTGAGTTCATCTGCATACAGCATTGCTAGAGTCAGAATCTTCAGTGCCCATTCTGTCCCAACTCCAGTTCAGTTTTGGCAGTATGTCAAAAACCCTAAGCTATTAAAAAAGAAAATAACTCCCATCCTTACTACTGTGACCATAGTACTCGGGTGTTTAAACATTAATGGAAGGCATTTAAGTGGTACTGTTCCTTCACATACTAAATTCCACAAAATTCATCTTTCCTCTTCACAGTTAACCTGAAGAAAGCTCAGTTTCCACTCTCTCCATGGAGTATTTAAATTTGCAGATTAAGGTGTGCAACGGCATTTCTCTTAACAATGCTTCCTCCAATTCCAGTTACAAAGTGATGATGAAAGCTTTGAGCTGGAGTCCTGTTGTCAAGAGTCTAGTATAAAGCATGTCTATGTTCAGTTGCAAGGCTACAAGTACTTGAGGTAGATGAGAAACAGGGCGTATGCAGCAGAACTGTATCAACTTAAAAGTTGTCATACAAGAAATCTGAAAAAAGCATATTTGCTATCTTATTTCTGGCAAAGAAATACATTTGCTCTTCTGCCAAGCTTTTTTTAATTGAGTAAGGGAACGAAACTAACTTCTTTAATCCACAATCTTATGGTACAATGCAGGGCTTCATTTTTATTACCAGTGTTTTACTGTAGAAAGCTATCTGCTAAATAAATCGGGCAGAATATTACCAGAGTAAGATATGGCAGCATGCATTGTCATTACATAAACATGAAAAACACTGTGGAATAGACTGTAGCAGATCTTTAAAGCACAGCTTTTAACACTGGGAATCCTGTCAAAGTTTGCCAAAGTTCTGCAGCTTCCATCACTTCCTTTAAATGAGATTCAGTTGAAAATGTGTTTCCTCCAGAAATTTTCTTATTAACTTCAAATCAAATTGCATTTTTATGTATGCCAATGGTATTCCTGCTCCTCTCATTACTTGAATCCATTTATTTTGATTATTGGTGTCACTTAAAGATCTGAAACCTAGCTATGCAGCTTCTCAGGTGCTACTCACTCAGGCTTATTCACCCAGACCATGACTGTCTGCATACCCTTGTTCAAGTTGGTGATTTCTCACCTTCCCCTCATCCCTTTACAATGTTTGAGTTCATCGAGCTATACACCTGAAACAACTGCAAAGGCCAAAACAAGTGAAGTTTTAAAGAAAAATTACAGTTTGCAGCCAGTACCTTGATTATAATGGAGTATATCCTCAAAATAAAGAGAACATTCACTAAAGAAGGCAGAGTTCCAAGTTTGTATTCAGCACACAGCCTATTAATATGCACCTTCAGTTACTTTCTTCATTAGTTCTCTTTAAATGCATAGCCACATCTCACCTGTGATCAGAAGGTTCAGTTACATTGCACACACCTTCCAGGAAGGGACACTCTCTATACTGAATACGCTAATTACATAAGGGATTTGACATCAGAAGTCACAGAACATTATTAACATGGATAAGATGCCATCTTCTAGCCCTGATGTTAACCACATCTTACAATATTATCCTGTCCAAAAATAGACATCTACCACAGATTCATATTCCACAGAGATATATGATGTAAAGACAGCTTCTCCTTACTAACTCCAGGAGTTCAAGTAAGCATCTAATGATTATACCAGCATCAAGGACATTTAATGCAAGTCCCCTAAGGGGGGGGGGGGGGGCCACAGGGGTAATGTTTGTTTGGGGTTTCCTTTTTCTTTGGGGTGAGGGGGGAGGCAGGCAGGCATGGGGGATGTTGAATTCCACCCTCACTAGTGTTACTATGCATTGTTTACATATTTCCTTTTTTGGTGCCTCAACTCATTTATATTGCTCCTAAAAAAAAAAAAATGTTTTCAACTTAGTAGATACTACATAAAAGTGTATTTTTGATTTCCACATTTATTTACCTGCACTTCTACTTTTCTATCTAAGCAGTCTAGGACTAAGAGAGGAGGTACAGAACAGACTTCAAGCACACAAAAGCCCATAGTACAGAGAGAAGATAATTTCTCCTACCCAGAGTGGATAAGACAAACCATAACAAGCTCATAGAAAAGCAAATAAGACAGAAGTTAGACATGGAGAATGATAAGGGAGAACAAAACAGCATGCATGCTTTCTAAAAGCAAATATAGCATAAGACTAGACCTAGTCACCTTGGAGCGGAACTACGTACCAGATGACCTATGGAAGGTTTGTCCCAGGCTTATCTTTCATAATGGTGTTACCTTTAGGAACTACCCCTAAAAATCAAAGTAAAAATTCTTCATTACAGTTACTGCTCTGCATTAATACCAATTGATATTAACCACGCTTTAAGTACACAACAGTAGTCAGCCACAAATCTGAAGGAGACACACATTGGTGGTATTGAACCTAATGCCTCTCTTAACTAGACAGCCTTCTGAAAGTTTAATACCTTTGTCCCCAAATAACAATGTACATCAGAAAATAAAGAACATGTTTGTATTCTTTCATTTCCACCTTTACAGAAGTCTAGCAAGTAGTTGCCGTTCTTTACACTAAGTTTACTTATTTGGATGTTATGTAATAAAACAAGGGTTGTCAGCAACAAGTTACTCAAAGCAGAATAAACATTAAATATACCTTGCCTTCCAGATCTTAAAAAAAAGCATTCTTGTTCACCAAGTACCAGGGACCTCAGCTTTCATTTTGAAATATGAAATTGCTCCCTACAATTCAAGGTTCCCATTCCAGGAGATGACTCAGACCCTTTCGTACCCATTAAGAGGGTCAAATCTTTGCAGTTCAGCATGCGCACTTTATTGTGGACACCATCACAATACAGACCAATCCATTCAGAAAACACTGAGAAACTATGATTTCCTTCCTGCTCCATGAGGCAGCAGCGTACTGCCATACATTGCAGAGTCCTTCCAGTTTCCTCTCCACACATACCTTTGAAGGTTTGTTGGTGTTTTTTTACCTTTCTTATCACTCCAGAAGATGGAGTTATTTTATTAGCACAGTGATCAATGAAAAACTATTTATTCAAGAGTAGATAAAGTCAAATGGTGAGCAGGGCCAAGTGACCTCCAGAGATCCTTTCTAAACTGGCTTACTCTATGAATCATGGCAAGAGAGGCTTTTCTGGAGCAACTAAAGGCAACTATGGCTTGAACACCATTGCTAATACTTTTCATGCATCTTTAGTATTGAAGTCCAGTATTAGATCACCATTATTAACTTTTTTGATATATACTTAACTTTTCCAGTTTTTCCTATATAAAAGTCTTCACTTGAGAAGTTGACTATCTATTGCTCTTATATATGGTAGTTTTTCTGCCATATTTGTACTGATTATGTTCATGAGTCAAGTTAAGACTGGCAACAGTCAGTACATTGCAAGACAAGCCTTATTATAGACAGTGAGAGTAAGCAGATTGGTTATATGTGCTCAAACCCTGGCTGCCAGACAGAATTGAAGGAGAATGACTGCATATTTGCAGTTAGATTCTACCAACTTGACAAGAAAAATTTTATCACATGGCAGGATTCAGAGAGAAATTGCTCCTCAAAACTAACCTTCACACTAAAGTAACCACCACTGGCATCTGAAAGCGTGCAGTGGAGAAGCTAGTTGACTTAGCACTGTCTTTCACAACGAGTGTACACTTGATATCATGTGTGGCTAGAAAATTTTTATTTACAGAAGATTGCTGAATTAATGTTTTAAAGTTAATCATTTTGTTAAGACATCCTGAAACAAGCAGCTACATACAAGCATTCTGTCATGCTTGATCACCAGCAAGAAGTCTGAAAATAGTTCTGCTCCTTGAGAAACACATTATTTCATGTAAATTGAAAAAATATCAGGAGGGAAAAAAAGAGTTAATGTGACTTTGTTTTGCAGTTACCAACCTCATGTCCCAAATTAAAACTTAGCTATGAAAACACTCAGCAAGAAGTTGATTCATATACTGCCATAAATCTGCTATGATACTATATATAGATTAAAATATTAGGACCAAATTCAAAGTATTACTTCTTCAGAAAAATAAACACACTGACCCAAAAGTAATCTTCCACCCCACCAAAAAATTCAGATGTACTACTACCTTCAGAGTCGGTACTGAATATGGCAATAACAGCTTGAGGAAAGGTTTCCACTATTAAGAGTGTCATAGAGTCCACAAAGTGCTTTGTAGGGAGTGTTTCTAATTTAACAGCTGATGAACAGGACACAGATCGTGCAACAGGCCAATAGGAAATCCCAGAAACATTCCAGGTTAAGTTTTTAACAATGTGATAGTACACCATGTTGTACAACTTTGGGATTTGATTATACTTTGTCACAATAATTTAGTCTGTGTGACAGAAGACAGACTCATGATCAGAAGTGTTCTACATGATGCTTACTAATTAGCTAGTTAGAAAATATAGCACGGTGTATAAATATAAGATTAACACACATAGTTCTGAGATTCACTACAAATAAAGTACAAACATGTCAGTTAGTCAAACAATAACTTTCCTACTCATGCTTTGGCTTCATTTCTTAGAAACAAAAGGAATTTAGTCAGGTTATCTTCCTGGATTGTCCCAAAGTAAGTAACTGTACTTACTTTGTGTAAGGACCCACACAGAAATTCATCATGTCTTCATTCATGACACTGAAGTCAACTGCATTATCTTTTTGCTAAACTGCTGCAGAAGGCATACAGTGTCTTTGTTACCTATAGCTTTCAGCCTCAAATTTAGGAATGATTTTATAAGAACAAGTTTTCATTACGATTTTTTTCTGTAATATTTACATTCTGGGTTTGAAGACAAACAGTCAATATGCAATATAAAAAGGAAAATAAAAAATGAATTTTTGCATGATTCCTGATTGAGAATGACAGTTCTGATTATTCATTTACTGGGAAGATACAGGTTGTTTCCCTAATGGTCACTTTGGCCTGAAGAACTTTTGCAAGACATCAGAAGACACCATTTTCATAAGCCTCTTACTCAACAGGTTGGCACTCCTACTGAAGTCGATCTGCTATATTAGTAAGTAGTAATGTTACACTGTGAATGACCTACAATTTTTCTACTAACAGCTAAGACCTGTTCAGGCTCCTACCTATGGAGCCATCTGGAGACTGAAGAACATTCAGACTTAAAGTTGTCAATTCAAGCTTACTACTCCCAATTTTTTCCAGAGACTCCCTAGGATTGAAAAGAAAATCAGATTACCTATATTTCTAACACAACAACAGGATACACCAAATAAAACTAAAAAAACCCTCCCACTATAAGATCAAAACCAGTCTATATACAGACCCAAGCCATTCATAGCCAGCTACATCTTACAAATACAGAAACTATTACAAGCTAAAAACATGCAAGTTTCTGAAAACTTGAAGTATTATTTACAGTATTTACTCACCAGAACACTGCTTTTAAACTTTAGTTCAAGTATAACATTAATTGTTAAACTATAAGCTGCAGAAACTGAAATACTAATGTTTTCATACATACTTTCATTCCTACCAATGTTTATTAAATAGGCTACCAAACATAGAAAGGTATACAGTTATTTTTCAAGTGCTCTCATGTTCATTATGCATATTTTTATATATATAAAAATATATTTTAAAAGTTTTACCTTAATAAAAAAACCTCTAAAACCTCACAAATCTGAGCAGAAATGAAATACCAAAAAACACCCCTGTACTATTAGGTCTTGGGAGTGGGAGAGAAGAGAGAAAGAGAGAGAGAGAGAGAGAGAACTGGAGAGAAGAGAATATAGCAGAGATAAACAGAAGTAATCACAGCAATGCTTGCTAGCTTTTGAAGTCTTACAAAGAAAGTATATCCACAGTGACAGTTCCCCTAAGAAAAGCTTGTAAAATTAATTTAAATTTAAGTGATTAGAATTCCTCTTCTTTCTCATTATGAAGGATGTACTTCATATTTGTCAGGTGGTAACTACTCAACTTCTCTTTCTGACAGCCTTTAAAGCACTAGGAAGCTCAATATTCATAATACACACAATACATAAACTGTGGAAGTTACCCTGTTAGAGTAAAGTTTTGTGTTATGGTGTTAGAACCTCTGGATCAATATCATTTCTGCTGAACAAGGCAGGAAGGAAAAAAAAAAAACTAAAGTCTTTTGGAAAAAAAAATTCAAATTATTATTGGATTGCTACACGTAATAAAGCCACCCTCAAAACAAACTGCACACACTCTAAAAATGTTCCCAAGTTGCATGCCAGACTTACAGAATAAATTTAGGCCAGTACCAAGCACTCATTTCTTCCCCGTGTGTAAATGCGACACAATCAGGCCTCACATGCAGGCCTCTCTCTCCAATACAGGCAGGACCTTTGTTCGATACGTCGATGTTTTTCCCCCAAAGCCCTTGACATAACTTTCCATTCTTTCCCCTATTATTTTCCGGTTCACAGTCTAGACTTTCGGACTCCCGTTCTGTGAAAACCCCTGGCTGTCGAGAAAGCCAGTGCACTAGGAAGGGGGGGGGAGGGGGGGAACAATAAAAAAGTTGAACAGCAGGAAGACGGGCCTACAGGTCTGGCGAAAGCCCCGGTATCAGTTTGTTTCCCAGCCCCAGAAAACCAGAGCAGTAACCAGGAGGCGGCTGGCGTCAGTGCTACCAGCACCTCAAAACTTCTCCCACTCCCCAGCCCCCCCAGCCCGCCGGGGAAGGGGAAGGAGGAAGAGCAAGGCAGGAAAGGCAGAACCCAGCGTTTGATCAGCCTCCAAGTACGACGCATTATGCAAGCAAACGCGAGGACCAGGCAACTTGCTTCTTGACTGAAAGCAACAAAAACATCAGGTCTAAAACATTAACTGCGAAAATAACCCCTCTTGTGGGTAGCCAGCACTGTAACTCCGACCCTACAGGCGCCTCCATTCTCTTCCCACCTTCTTCCTCCCCCCCCAAAAGCTTGTGAAATATGGACGTCGGCCGATTATTTAGCATTTTTATCGAGCCTGGCAGGGGGGGAAGGAAAGAGGAGTTGCTATTTTTTCCTTTAAGATATTCGATAGCTCCTTCAGGGGAAAAAAAAAAAAAAAAAGGGGGGGGGGAAAAAGGGGGCCATTGGGGAAAAGGGGGCCAACCGGAGTGGGGGAGGGAGAAGACGGGGAAGGGCATACAAATCGGTACGGCAGTGTCAACACTGACACTGCCCTTTTGTATCAGCAGCTACAGAGGGCCCCGGGAGGGGAGGCCGCGCTCCCCCCACACGCCGGGCAGCCCCGGTCGAGGCGACGCGGCGGGCAGCAGACCTGCCCGGCGCCGGGGGGAGAGGGGATGTCCCTAGAGCGGGCTCCGGTGACTGCCTGGCCATTTTGTCAGCTCCGTTTCCACCCCTTCCCTCCTCAGCGAGGGCCCCCCCCCCCCGCCCCCCTTCCCCCCCCCCGGCCTTCCCCCCCCCCCCTCCACACACTCACCAGCGCGGCGTCGTGTCGTCCCCGTCTCCCGCCCGCCCCCCCATCCGCAACAATGCTCCGGGATGGCGCTGCTCCCCTCCCCCTGCCCCGGGCCGCCGGGAAGGGCAGCTCGGCTAATGCCGGGGATGACACAACAGGCCCGGCCGCCCGGCCCGGAGGCTGCCGAGGGGCCCAGCGCTACGCCGCCCCGCGCCCGCCTCCCCGGCGCCCCCTGAAACAGCGGAGGGACCCCGGGTACCTAGTTTGTCCCGATGCGGCCTCCGCAGACGCTCCGTGCCTCCCCTCCTCCCGGCAGCAGCCGCCTCTCTTCCCTTCAATTATCAGCTGAAGCCGCAGCACCGAGCAGCGCCTCGTCCGCCGCCTCCTCCGCCGAACCCCTTCCAGCGGCGCGAGGGGGAGGCTGCGGGACTACTTTCTCCCGGCGCCGGGGCTCCGCCGGGGCCTGCGCGCCCCCCGGGCCGACGGGCGGCCCCTGCCCCGGCT
>NW_010972676.1:9083806-9095172 GCF_000737465.1 Haliaeetus leucocephalus
GGGGGGCGCGGGAGGGGGGTGGAGCTGGCGGGGGAGCGGGGCTCTGCCGGCGGCGGGGGCGAAGACCCTGCCCGGCCACCGCGTTACTGCCGGCCCGGCTCCTTTAAGAGGGGGCTGGGCTCCCGGTGACCCCGCGTGATGTCCGCCTCTTCCTGGTTGCCATAGACACCGCCCGCCAGCGTCCCAAAATGGCGTCGCTGCTGCGGGAGGAGGTGTTCGAGACGCGCGGGCAGGCCCCGGCCCCCAGCAAGGACTTCTGCCAGCTGCTCGTCACCCGGCGGGAGGTGGGTGCCGGGCTGCCCGTCCGCGGGCGGGGAGCGGTGTCCGCCCCGCCGTTCTCCTCCCCTCACCTCGTGGTCGCCGCTTCTTCCTCCGCCCGGGAACGCAGGCAGGCAGGCAGGCGGCCGGGGCCTGCCCCCGGCTCCTGAGGCAGCAGCGGCTTCAGTGAGGGCCCGTCCTTGGGGAAGGGCGGGTGAGGAGCGGAGGGGCTCGCAGCGCCATGCCGGGGAAGGGCGGGGGTCGCCTATTAACGCCGGCAGGTAGCCACCCACCAGGCGCTACCACTAAGTGCTGCTGGTTTGGCCTCCGGAGGGCTGGGAGCGCCTTGCTGCATGCCGCCTTGGGATGGGGTGGCGGTAAGCGGCTGGGGAGCAGGTAAGGGTTTGCTACTAAAAAGGGTTATTTCCTAGCGTAGGCGAAAGTGTGTCTGGACGAGGAGCCTCTGTATGTGGGAGATGCCTTCTACCTCGACTATCCCAAGCCTGTGGAAAGGGCCTCTGGGTGAGGGCCAGAGGTAGGCGGGAAAAAAGATCCTTCAAAATGGTGACTTGGTAGCCTTGCGAAGAAGTATGTACACATCTGTGATTTTTGTAACCTTAAACTTAAGTCTACTCTCAGAAATGCCTCACAAATAAATGAGACGCTAACATTTAAAGTAAATAAATAACAAATCCTTAGGTAATGTCTTAGTATTTCTCCTAAGGAGAGACAAGTTTAGCTGCACTCTCGGAGGTGGGGGGGACACAATAGTCGAACATCTCATTCCAGGAAAATAAAATTAAACTGCCCATCTGCGAATGGGAAGACTGTGTATATTTTCCATATGGTACCTGAAGATGTTTAGGTGTCCTGTCTTATGGCTGTGTACATAACTGGTTTTCCAATCAGGGAAATAACCAATGCTAAATATCCCAGAAGAGATATTTTTTTGAACTTTTTTTGAAATGTGCTGCAAAATGTGCTATATGAACATTTTTCAGAATAATCTAATAGTAATCATCAGTGAGGAATATTTGACAGTAAATGAATGAGATTTAACAAATCTGATTATGAGTTCATAAGGTTATGAAATAAAAATGTAAATCTTCTATAATTTTTGTTTCATTTTGACCTATTTTTGACTGGGTTGACTTCGTATGTATAAGAGATGAACATAAAAGCATGTGTCACGCTGGACATACTGATTTAGAAGTTGTGAATTTTCAAAAACTTTTCTGAGAAAGTTTTTAAAATGTCTCGCTGGAACAAAAAAACAGCGTATTTTGAAACTAGGAGGAAGGTTTGGTTTGGTTTTCCCAAAGTAAACCAAAATAGCAAACATATTTTCTTCCAGGGATGAGGGAATTGTCAGGTTTGTAACGGAGAAATTAGAGGGAGGGGAAGGTGACAAACTGAAGTTCAGCTGCAATTCCAGGTGATTTGTGTTCTGTATATTACATACTCCTTCTTTTGGTCTCTCTGGTGCTGATATTTTCTTTTTAAGTCACCAGTGTCTTTAGCAGTTTCAGAAGGGGTTTTGGTTTTGTTCTCCTCAAAAGAAATGTAAGGTAGAACTGACAAGGCAACCTTAGGGAGCTTTGAGTTCCACCAATATTGAGACTAATTACAATGCTGCACAATAGCTGGGCAATACATGCTTTTCTGTAGCTGAAGTCTTGCAATGGGCCTGTCCCATTGACCTCATGGGAGTCACATCAGTGCCATGCTTGTTCATGGAGTAAGTAATCGAGTGTTATGGGTTTTCTACCATTCATTTTTACACTCAGATAATAAAAATAAGATGTTCCTTATTATCTTCATTTTTTTGGTTCTCATATCAGTTTCCTGTCAAATACTTCAGATATCTATTTTTGGTTTTGTTTTCAGCTGCCCAAATATATCTTCAAAACAAACCAAAGCCAGTTAACATAAACTGTGCAAAAAGCTTTGCAACTGTCAGTGGAAATAAGTTAAAATTATTCTGTAAATGTTTATTGTACAAAAGCATTACCAAGAAGTTAGTGTCATTGAAAAAGAACTGCTTTGGATCATTTTAAGAACTTCATTTTATTTGAGTATGATGTAGTGAACATATGTATTTGAATATATCACTATATCCTCTGAAGCCTATGTATCCGATTCCAGCAAAACTTCCCAATTCAATTGCATGTGAACTTGCTGAAAACAACTAACTTCACATAAGTAATTTCTGCAGTTTTAACTGTCATACGTGTAAAACTTCTGGATGCTAGTTAGCCTTTCTGCAGACTATGGAATCTCCTGAGAAGCTGTCTGTGTCAAAAATAATAATTGGAGGTACAGGCATCACTGATGTGCTCAGTTATGTATCATGTAAAATATATTTAGCCGTACTGTGTTAGCATCTAGGAGGCCTAGTTGTTGGTTTACATTCCCAATATACTATTTTGCAGTCTTCTAATAAATAATAGTCATTGCCTGAAAGACCTTACAGCCTCAGACTCCAACTTCGCACAGTTACATGAATGCTGAAATTTGCTACTTTGAATAGTCCCATTCTTCAAAGTCAGTGGTTTCAAAACAGTCCATTGTTTTTCTTTAAAAACAAAAAGGGAGTTTGTGGCTGCATGGTGGATTTGTATGAAGGCTCCCAAATTGCTCTGTGTGTTGCCCTACTTTGAATGGTCTACATGGTCTTTACATGAGCAGTAAATTCAGCTCCTTCAGGATGAAGTTACTAGTTTACCAGGCATGTCTTATATAGCTCCAGAGTGCATGTACCTGTGGTCATGGCCAGGAGTTCCAGGTATCAGCTGACTATCAAGTCAAACTGTCATAGAACCACAAATTTTGTACAAAAACAGAAGGTCTTAAGGATGTGTTAGGGCAAGAAATATAGTTGGATGAGGAGGCCATATCTGGGGGGAAAAGCAAGTCCATGGCAGCAGGCTTTGTGTTCAGACAAGTTGTGTGAAACATCTGTGGCTTTTGTTTAGCTCTTCCCTTATTCTAGGGAACTGATATCTATCTTCCATCATGCAGCGTGGTATGTTAGGGATGTTCTCCATGAAGGCATTTTTGAAGTCTGCTACTGCCTCAAGATCAGCACAGTAGGCCCAAAATGTTGTATATTCTATAACTAAAAATAAATTAACTGGAATTGCTGTAAATTAAAAGATGTCTCTGAGAGCAGAGTTAAGCATACACCAAGAAGTTTGCTGAAGCTAAGTATAGGACAGTAGTCAAATAAAGAGGACAAGACGGACAAAAAGGGTACCCAGAGTGTGATACCACAGGGCACATCCTCAGCTGTAAGCATGTGAATTATTTTTATTACTGCAAAAATAAATTGAAAAAAAGTTTATTTTATTACTTTCAACGTTGTCAGTTGTAATAATAACAAGGTGTATTCAGCATGTTTGTGTTTAACTTGAATCTAGAGAAACTAGAACACCTGGAAAGAGGAAAGCAGGGCCTGCTGTGGGCAAACAACATACTGGAAGCAGACAAAAGCAGAGACTACTTTGAACTTTTCTAATCAATCAAATGCAGCAATAATTAAAAAAAAAAATAGCTAGAAATACACCCACTTGTCTGTGTGGGTATACTTGTGTCCAAAATGTGACAAGGAGACCCTGATGGTAACTTTCCATTTTGCAGCAAGAGACAGCTGCCATCCCATATGCAAATTCAGTTTCAATTACATTTCAAAATTAGAGCTGTTAATCAGGACTTTATAAACAAAGGTATTGACTACAAAGTAGTGAGCATGCACTTCCATTAAGAAGTTAGGAAGGGAAGATTACCAACTAGTTTCTACATAAGCTACTTAAAGGAGGAAGTGTAAGAAGGGGAGAGCCTTGTAACTCATTGCAAATAACTCTTCTAAAAGTAGACTGTATAGAGGTACAGATGCATAAGTGAGTCTTCACAGAATACAGTTCAACCAGCTGGATTGTGTAGAAGGAGACATCTTTTGAACCATCAGTGAAGAGAATTTTTTTTTCAAGTAGCTATTTTAAGGCTGCAATCGTAACTTTACAAATGCAGGGAAACTATCCCGCATATTTCCCCTGTGTGGGCATCTACCAGTCCCACTGCAGAAATAAAAGACTGAAAGAGATGACTTCAAGTCATCAAGTCCTAGTCCCTGCTGTTTCATCCAGCCACATAATAGATTTTCATGGCATAAATGGGACTTGATGTGTTTCAAAGGTAGTGAGGCTTTTTTTGCCTTGCAACTTCACACAGAACAACTGCTCCAGATGATCACTTCTCTGATGGTTAGAAATGCAGTTATACAGACTAATTTACAGCTTATTTTGTGTGTGGATATCTTTTAGCTTGAATACTGCCCTTGAATGTAGGTAACAATGTTATATATGTGTATATACATGTTTGTGTGTGTGTGTGTGTATAAAAGTGTTATATATATTTAATAAATATGCCCTCTTGATAGGGTTTGTTTTGTTTTTTCAGTCTCCACTTGTGAAACAGGCTCTCTGCTTTCTGGTCACTTTAGTATCTTTTTGCATTTCTTCCCATTAGAACTTCTGTTCTTAATAATAATAAGTCTTATGACTGCCATGTGCAAAGGCATTGTTACTTCCCTGTGTCTTCTGGAAAATTCCGTGTGATTTAAATTTTAGGATTGTATTTAATTTTCTCTACCAAAATCACATCAGTGACTCTAGATCATCCTTTGATCAGTTATTATTCCAATGTCTTTCTCCTCTGTCAACTTTCAATTTTGGTTTATGGCAGAAATTATTTCTAATGAATGACTTTGCCATTTGTACTTCTCAATTTTTTATCCCCCCCCTGCCCAGGAGTGCTTTGAGTTGTTATGAAGGAGAAGTTGGTGTACATGTCAGGATAAACATACTGAATAGAAAAAACATGCTTGGCCATAAAACATGTACTAGGAATCCTGCTAGAATTCATGGGAACAGTGGATAGTTTTTGTTTTGTGTGAGTGCATGTAATATTACATAGAATGGGAACCTTTTTCTCTCAAGACTGACATCAAGGATGGCAACTTAACATATGCCTTTCTGCCTGCCTTTCACTGTAGATGTTTCTCAATCACTCTTGAAATGCCAAATTAATATCTGATATGCCAGTTATGATTTGGCAAGGTTTGTCACAAACAACAATAGGCATTATCTGTTTGTACAAAGCAAGCAATAAATCATATGGCTTCCAACATTAAACATAAGATGACTTCAGATAGCCACACAAATAACCTTTCAAAATAAAATTTCTTATAAATTGTCTACAGATTATAAGTACAGGTTTTGAAAAGTGCAAGAGAGGAATCCAGATGGTGGGGTAGTGTAGAAAAGGTCGGTCACTCATTTTGGTTGAACAAGGAATATAGACACCACCACCACCCCCACCTCAGAAAAAAAAAAAGTCTGGTGCTTAATGTGCTTATAGGACAGGCTGATAACTAGAAAGATGAAGCTGGTAACAAAAGAAACGTAATGGGAAAATGATCCACTCAACGTGTAATTAATACTAGCATCTGTCACCATTTAATGAATGCTGCGCTAATCAGAGGATTTTGTCATGTTAGTAAAATGTTTAGCTACTTACCCGTAAAAGACAGGCATCATATGTATACAAAACTAACGTCATTCTGTGCAGTATTCCGCATATGATCTGCTCATATAACAGTCAGGATAACTGAATTTTATCGAATATGTAACTGCAGAATTGTATGTTTTGTCAGAGATCAGCAGCTAGATTCTCTAACAAATATATACAGGACATCTAGATGAGCAAATAATGTAAGTAACTAGGCAAACAGTTCTGATGACTGTTCTTGTTTTTTACCCATTTACCCATCATTGCTCCTATTGTTTAGTGTTCACTTCTATATCTTAAGGCAGTTTCTGATTAAATCAATATATTCTGAGCACAGCATATTATTTTGGATACTGAGAACTACAATATTTTCTTAAAAGATCCTGTAATTCATTATTTTCATTTAAAAAATAAGGTTTTTTTCTGCCTTTTTTAGTTGTAAGTAAAACTTCTGAACCTACAGCACTTAAATCTTAAAAAACATTTAAAAAAAAAAAAGAAATCCCTTTCCAATAAACAACTTGATTCCATGTCAGATCTCTATAAATTCTAAATTAAAAAAAAAAAAAAACCAAAACAACAAAACTTAGCATTTTCAATAAAATTTTGATTTTATGAGACATTAATGAGTGACTGTTTTACTGGTTGTGGGTTGGTTGTTTTTCAGTTGTGAGTACCTTCAGGCTCTATTGAAACCTGCAAGGATAGTTCCTCCATTTTGAAAAATGATACTGTAAAGTTAAACTAAGTGTTGCCTTTGTATCTTGGGCTTGTTTTTAAGTCTTAATCATGACACTTGATATATAACCTATTTGATTGACAAAAGATGCCATTTGAAGTGCATAAGCCAGAGGGATTGGAGAAAAAAAAAAATTGACAGATGTTATTATAGTAATTAAGCTGAAATTAATTTCATGTTATATGAAACTTTTTTTTGCAAGATAAGTCTGATTTTTAAGTATAGATCTGTGGGAGGTGAACCTTTTTCAAAGTCATACTATTTTATTTGCATTTGAAACCTGAAGGATGCCATACCAGTTATTGCCTAGCTGGACCAATTCTATTCAAGTCTCTTCTTTGACATTTCAAATGGAGAATTTTGAATTCTTAACAACAAAAAGAGCGCAGAAATTTCTCTAAAGGGGATTTAAAAAATTATAGTTTTGTAATGAGCTATTTCCATAGAGGACTTTAATTGCATAAAACAACTTGTTGTTGTTGTTGTCTTAAATCAGAATTGTTTCAAGCATAGTTTGGTGACCAGGAGAAGGAAGCCATTTTGTTCCAGCTCAGGAAATGCTCTGTTATACTGAAAAAGTGTATTTCCAAAATAATTGAACACTTTCATGGTAATGGTATCACAGTATTAAGCAATTATTATCAGGAGAATGTTTGTTATGCCTAAAATACGTAGGGAAATCTCCTTTGCTTTTTTGCTGTCTCTAATTCAGATATCTAAGTAAACAGCAGAGCTGTTTGGAAAATGGAAATAACTTCTCTGGGGAAATAATGCTGTATTGGAAAACCATAAATATTGTTGTCAGGTATTTCTGTCCAAAGCTAAAATATGTTAGTTTAGCAATGTTGTGATATTGTGTTATAGTTTGGATGCCTGATAGTATCTCTCACTTCATCCGTAATGCACCACCTCTGGATGTATGCAGTTGCTAGAACTTATCCATAACGGTTTGGGGAAGATTTGAGGATTCTTCGGTCATGCTGCAACATTGAAGATGTAATCCAGCACAAGAACCCAACTGACATAGGAAAATTTGGACTTCTAACAAATGAAATGCAATTTGTGATGTGTTGCAGTAGCAACATTGGCATTTCAGGGCTTTCCTTACTGGTGGATCAAGGTTTCTCTGCAGAAGGCATCACATACAGCAATGTAAGTGGTGGGGCTTTTCCTTCCCAGAAGACTCAGTTCTCTCATGTTTTGGGTTGTTGTTTTGATTTTTTTTCCCCACGAACATTACTAAATGTGTAACCCTGTGAAACTTTCATTTATGAATTTGAAATTAGAGATATAACTGATACTGAGTCCTTCAGTGGTTATTACCTGTGAATTTCAGTTGTTTGTGACCCTACAATAATTCAGTACTGTCATGTGGACTTATAAAATTCCTTTTTCAATAGTGGTTGAGCTGTCATTTGAAGATGCATTGGAATATTCTCATATCAATTTCAATTAAGGTACATTAAAGATAATAAAGTAATTTTAGTTAATTATCTGTTAGCATTATTTGCTATTAATCTAGTTTTCTGTATCAACTGGTAGCCTAGAGAGGAATTTTTTCTTTTGTCTGGGCTGGTTTTTGTCCACTTATAACTAGTCTTTAGTATGCAGCCAGCAGTATCACGCTGAATTGCAATGGTTTAGCTCCCATTTTATTTTAAGTTTTATGCATGCTTTAATATTTGTGGCTTTCTTCAAAGGTATCATGCTCGATCTAGTTCTACCTGCCAAGAATGATTTTCAGGTCATGAAGGTGTAATAGTTTCTCAAGGTAAGCAATCACCACTGTCTTCTGCTTAATTAAGTAAATGTTTCCTAAGGTACCTGAGTGTCTGTTATTTACATGATCATTATTGTCAGTGCTTGTTCTTCCAGAGAAAGATTTAGTTATATTCTTCACTTGCCTTACTTTAGGTAGTACATCCCTTATCCCTGTTGCTCTCTGTCTTGGGAAACCTCAGGAGTAATTCTGCTTTTGTGTTACCAAAGGTAAGTTTGTGTTCCTATCTGTTGTCTTGTTTCTCTTCTTCCTGCTTCAAGTTAGAAAAATAGTTATTTCTTCTTTTCTGTTGCCTTTAACTAAGAGCAATTTTCTTATTTTTGACATACACAGCAGCATTCATCATGAAGAACCATCAGATATGTTTACTTGACTAGGTGTACCATATATTTTACACTTTGTTCATTTATCAAAAATCAATTAAATGGACTCAGTAGTCTGTTCAAGGGAAGGAAGAAGAAGAGTAGAAGGCAAAGCTAGAAAAGGATCAGGATTTTTATCTCAAGGTGTGCTAGGCTATGAAAGGTCTTATCTAAAGATGCACCAGTGTAATTTAAAGTTTGTTTTTAAACAAACTTCTTAAAGCTGGTGTCCTGGTTTCAGCTGGGATAGAGTTAATTTTCTTTCTAGTAGCCAGTATAGTGTTATGTCTTGGATTCAGTATGAGAAGAATGTTGATAACACACTGATGTTTTCAGTTGTTGCTAAGTAGTAGTTATACTAAGTCAAGGATTTTGCAGCTTCTCATGCCCAGCCAGCAGGAAGGCTGGAGGGGCACAAGAAGTTGGGAGGGGACACAGCCAGAGCAGCTGACCCAAAGTGGCCAATGGGGTATTCCATACCATGTGATGTCATGCCCAGTATATAAGATGGGGGGAGTTGGCCTGGGGGGGGATCGCTGCTCAGGAACTAACTGGGCATCAGTTGGCAAGTGGTGAGCAATTGCATTGTGCATCACTTGTTTTGTATATTCCAATCCTTTTATTAGTATTGTCATGTTATTATTACTATTATTATTATTATTTTCTTCCTTTCTGTTCTATTAAACTGTTCTTATCTCAGCCTACAAGTTTTACCTTTTTCCTTACGATTCTCTCCCCATCCCACTGGATGAGTGAGTGAGCGGCTGCGTGGTGCTTAGTTGCTGGCTGGGGTTAAACGATGACAGCTGGTCTAAACTGCTCTATGGATGCTTACTGTAAAGATTTACTTGATTTTGATTGGGTATAAACTAAATCAATTTGAGTTAAATTGAAATAAGCCTAAATTAAACCAAAGTAAAAGTGCCTGCAGCTTTTGGATGGACTTTGCTAAATTAGATTAAAATTGTGCACTGGGTGCAACCAGTGTAAATGTCATTTTTTGGATGAAACCTGAATGAGACAAATTATCTGGAGCAGTGTAGTAACTAGAAGAAAGAACATTAGTGCACAGCAAACTGATTAAAATCATTTGTCGAAAACCACAAAATGATATGGTAGAACCAGAAGTCTAGGAGAGAGTGTCTGAAGCTAGAGGATGATTGTGAACAATAGAGTAAAAGGAATGACAACAGATGGGGATTGCAGGCAAGAGAAGCTGTTTAGCTGGAAAGCATCAAAAGAGCAAGCAGATACTTGTGACAGAAAATTCAATGTATGTTTTTAATATACATGCACATCAAATGATTATGACAACTGATAATGAAAGGATAGATTTCAGTATTCGCTAAGTTGGTGCTACAGCTGAATTGTGGCGTTGTTCCCTCCTGTGCAGTTTACAGTGAGACTGAAACCTAGAGGTAACAAGTGTTAAGTTTAATGTAAAACCAGTAATTAAAATTGAACTGGACAAAACTAGTGTTTGAAGAAACAGAAAGAAAAAAAACCCCACCTTTTCAGAGAGCATGCTACCTGTAGTACTGAGAAAAAGGGCATACTTGTCACCACAGATTTTTCTGAAAACTGGAGATACAGGTAGGAATCAAGTATATTGAATACCTGCACAACGTGATGGGTTCTTTAGTGTTCCTGTCGTTTGATCAGGTGAAATTAAAGCTGTAAATATACTGCAAGGAACTTTGAAAAACTCATTGAGAGTGTTAGTCTGTTCTTAAAAAGTGTGTTGAGATTTTAGGGGCCAGCGCAATAGACATTTCTCAAAATTCAGAGTAAGAGATGTCAGTGCTGAAAGTGAGCTGACCATGTAAGAATATAGGAAAACAGTTTTCAGCAGATACTAGATTAAACTAGTTGCATATATATACAAATCAGGATAATAAGAAGTATCCAAGAAGGGAGCAGTGGGATGATGGAACTAAGACTTCATCTGTAATAAAAAGGATTGCCAGTGATGTGCACATGCTCTGCTAAAGGAGATGCAGATTCTATAGAGAAGGACTTTCCGTTTTAACACTGCTGGACTTTAGGACTTTTTATACACATAGCAGGGAGTCTGACTGTTTGGGTTTTTTACTCTAATGAAGAAGAAAAAAAGAAAAAAAAAACAAACAGAAGAAATTTTAGGACCTGAAATTGTAACAAGGAGACCTTGAAACTGAAGTAAGGAGGACGAAACTAAAAGAAATAGTTTCAGATGAAACCTACCCGTGTCTTATCCATATAGAAAGGAATGTATGTCTTGCACTTAGCCAGCATCCTTTGTTCTGTTAAATAGTGGAATAATCTCTTTGTGGCAGTCTTATCTAGGTCTGCCTGTTTAATCGTGTTAATAAATGGCAAGTATCATGCTCATAATTGAAGACTCTGATCCTCAAGAGTAATTTTTTATTCCCTCTGATAGTGTTGCTTTCCCCTCAGCACATACCTCCCCTCCCTTCTGTATTGTCTCTCACTCTTCTGCTCTTGTATTGTTTCCTCTGATCTGTGTGCACAAGTCTGTATAAAGGTGGCACTTAGGCTGCAAACCACCTGTGATAAAGACCTTTAGCTTTTTTGTTTTTTGCTTATTTTCTCGCCTTTTTATTTATCCCCCCCCCCCCCCCCCCCCCCCCCCACCTCCGCCAAACCCACACGTCAACGC
>NW_010972676.1:9095182-9130120 GCF_000737465.1 Haliaeetus leucocephalus
TTTTTTTTTTTTTTTTTTCTCCCTTTTTTTTTTTCCCCCCCCCCCCCCCCGCCCCCCGCAAGCTCTGGGAAAACCAATGAGGAAAGATACTAATATAGGAATAAACCTGGCATGTAACTGAGAGGAAGGGAAGAGAGGGAGGGCAAGGCAGCAGATTTCTTGCTCAAACGTAACTACTGCATTCCCCAAAGGAAAAGATAATTATTTTTTCCAAGCTTTTTATTCCATCTTCCTCCTGTATTTTACTAAAATATTTTTCAAATGCTTTCAGTGGAAGCCTTTGGTAGTCATGCACACGCACGCATGCACAGAGCTAATCCCTTAGTTTAAGGGGGTTCATGTTTCTGAGTATTGGTGAAGTGGGAGAAAAATTAACAGCTTTGTAGTTGCTACATATGAAATTTTGGAATTGTGATGTTTCTTTTCTCCTCTTCTCCATGCACTTGAAATATTTGTTAATAGCAAGTCACGGAACAGTTTGCATTGACACCAGGAAGTCATCTTTCTTTCCGTATGCCATTGTCTTTACAGCTGTACTCTACTGCAGTCACTGTTTTATTTTTGTTTGCTAACTAAATTGTTTTATCTTTTCTTGCTATTAATAGTTTGGTTTTCTTTCTCCAAAACCAAAGCAGACGTAGGGGAGGGAAGTATGTGGGCTTGCATGATGGCTATTGTGATCCTGAGAAGAATCTGTACAAACTTGCAAGTACACACTGTTGTCTGAAACTTCAACCTGATGGTCTGAGAGAACTTTTTATTTTTCTTGTAGAACAGTTTCTTTAGCACAGCATATTAAGTTTGGCACTTCAGACTCTTTGGTATATCTGAACTGGACATCCCATAGAAAGATTGAAAAATGGACTATGTCTAATAAATGCCAGAGACATCTAATTTTTTTTTCCTCATGAGTGCAAATGAGAAGGAAATTACTATTCTGTACAGATGTGATCCTATCAGTGTAGACAAAATAGTAATTTGTATAACTTCCTGTACTATAGCAAATGCAAACATAGAATTTTGTAGCAATTTTCAAATGAAGCATGGGTGTCGCAAGTCCTACTTTAAATTTGGAAAAAAGGTAATAATTTGCCAGAAGAGCAAAAAGCATCCAATTTCACAGACATAACAGGCAGCAGCTAGTACCTATTTGATTTCATACTGTGCATGCCTGAAATGTGGAACGGCATCAGTGCATGAGTTTAGTTTAATTGCAGTTTGAACTCTTGCACTGTTGCACCCAGATGTGATTCATTTTTTGTTCTTACTCCTAGAAAGTTTTCCTTCAAAGACTTCTGAGAACCCTAAATAAATGAAGGCTTCATTAACTGCACCCTGTTGATAGTCCATTTTGCCTTCATATCCAATGTAGCAGGTCAAAACCTGCCAGCAATTTTGAGGTACACAAGTATTATTTCACACACACACCCCCTCACCTTCCTCGAAACCAGTGTAGTTCATTCTGCCAGGCTGCATTTGCTAACAAACATTGTTTACATTCTTGCATATTAACCAAATCAAGACTCTCAAAATAATCTCCTTTGGCCAATCATAGCAAAGTAACAGCTTTAATTGCAAATGTTCTAAATCAAGCAGAAAAATAAAGTCTTTATTTAAAAAAAAAAAAGAAAGAAGAAGTCAAAGCAATCATAACAATCAACTCTGTTTACTTCTGTACTTCCATCTCTCTGTATGATTAAAAACTTCAAATCACACAATCCTTCCTGAATCCATCTTTCTCCAAGACTGTAGGAAATGTGCTATATATTGTAGTAGTTACGACGTAGTTTGTGGAGTTTGTAATTATGACCACTGGATGTTTGTTAAAGAAAACAGTTGCAATGGAAGTAGCACAGTTGGTTTGTTATGTTCTGCAAGCTGTAAAGGCTAAAGAGGCATTATTATTTTCTATGTCTTTCCAAAGAAACATGCAGGTCTGCAGTTCATGTGTTGTACCTTAACAGCATTATGTGACTATTCCTCACTGCCTTGTGATTTACTCTAAAAGTAATTTAACTAGGTCTTAAGTGCATTATAAATGTTCTGATTTTAACTCAAATGTATTCTATATGCTTCAATAAACTGAGGAGTTTTATTACATGTGAATTTCAGTATACGAAGAAGAAATAACGGTGAACTGTGAAGATGGTCATTTAATCCAGATAAACCAGTCTTCTCTTCAAATTGCTGCTAACTTACAAGAACTACTTTTCTTATGCAAATATTTATGTACACTTGTCTTTACTATCTAAAACTTTAGAGTGCTGATTTTTTTTTTAAATAGAAACCTGTTATAAATGGTGGGAGGCACAAATATATACAAGTAACAGTGCTGATACTACTTAATTAGTGAGAGGACAGGTGGAACGTTGTCCCTGAGTAGCCGGTCAGAAAGTAAAAGAATATTTAAGAAGTGACTGTATAGCAGCAATAAAAGCTTGTGGGCTCACTAGCCTAGCACAGTTGGAGACTTACTTTAATTGGTGAACATATTAAATCTTTCTATTGATGTGGTGTAATTGGGAGGGAGAATGGTCTTGCTGGTTAGGTTGTTTAATGTACTGTATTTTATCCTCATCAGTTACAACTATTTGCACAGCAATATCCATTGGGAGAGGCAGAGTTAAATATTACTGTATTGATTTACACTTCTTAATAGTGTCCTTCTACCTGTCTCATACAGTATTGTTTTTTCTCTGAACATCTTACAAGACTCACCAGTATCTCCATTAAAACATAAATCATCTTTTAAACTCTGTAATAGCAGAATGATCAGGTTAAGGAGATGGATCTAAAGCCACAATGTGTTATAAGGAGTCTTCTATTATTCTGTTTTTCATTGGTAAATGAACAAATTATTTAATCCGATAGGAGCCTTAATCACTTTCAAGATAGTACTGGTGAAGTTGTATGATGTGGAGCTAGGAGTTTAGTGCAAACAGTATTTTTCACTTTAGATAAATTGTTTAGGTAAGTATTTTAGCAGTAGTTTTGAAGCATTTTGTCTTCTATTAAGCTATTCATGTTTATGATCTTAAAGTCCAGTTATAAAATTAAGCTGTTTTTCTGTTGTTGCTTAGAAGATGGAAGATACCCATCTTCAATAGCAATGAGTGATTACAACTGCTTTTCAGCTCTGATGTTTATTACAGCAACCCAAAGTCTCCAAAATAAGGCAGACTTAAAAACATATATTAAGAGGGGGTTTTGTATTTTGTTTTTTAAATCTCACTCTTAAATGGAATAAGGAAGCTGGAAATAACTGTTTGTCCTGACGGATAGTGAATTCCTTGTGAATTCTTCTTTTTACACTCCAGGTCAAGCTCAAGGCTGTGAGATAATGATGGTGTACAGTAGGCCATCCATCCTCATCCTCTGCTGGCTCTTATCCATATTTTTATATTTACAAAGGACTGAAATAGCCAGCTGAACATTCACCTTATTTCCATATGTATTATAGGGTTGGGCAAAAGTTTGGATTTTCAAGTAAGTGTCCTCAGGTGATCATATTTGCCAGAAAGCTCCATACAACATAATAGCAAGGCTCTGAAAAATCTAGTAGGCCACAAGAGAGAAGCCTCAGTGTTAACAGATTGAGATGCTGATGGAATTTCATAAAACTGGCAAAAGATGCCTCTCTGATTGCAGGGCTTAGGTCCTGCTGCAAAAAAAAGCTTATTGCAAGCAATGGATATGAAAGAGCTTTTTAATTTTTGTGTAGCCATCATTAATGAACTTAAACATGAGAGTGCCATTTTCTTTAACTGTTTCACAACATCTTGTGAGATACCTATATGTTGCTTGTTATGCTGTGTGAAGGCACAGTGGGAATATTTATTGAAACAAAGGTGTCTTTTCATTGCCAAGAATCCAGTTGGGTTTGGGGGCAGGAGAAAAAAAGGAGACTTAACAGATTCTTCAGTTCCACAAGATCTGCATTCTTGCTTTTAAGTTAATCACAATATGCCATTAGTAGCCTTGCATGAAACTGCTCATTTGTGTTACTGTTCTTCAACAGCTTATCCCAGAGGGATCAAAATAGCATGTGCTTTAGCTGCGTCAGTGTCAATGCATAAGGATATCCTCAGTCTAGCTCTTTATATATTTATTTAACATTTTATTTTAGTTCTTTTGCAAATACCTATGCATTGTTGGTGCTACTTGGTTCCATAGTTTGGATATAATACGTGGTTGCCTCATCTTGGTGAAAAGTGAGTAAATTTTTAAGGTACCTATTTTGCATTTTTTAAAGTGACCTAGAAGCCTAAGCTTCATTCACTTGCAAAATAAGCATAGCTCTGTCTAAACCTAAAGATTTCTATTGTCCTATTCAAATTTTCCTTTATTACTTATGCAGTCAAAGCTGTAGTGTGGATGTAGCTGCAACTGTTTAAAAAGCTTTACGGTACTATAGTATCAGCTTCTCAATTAAATGCGGCTATGTTAGAATAAGAGTAGAAAAAGCTATGACAGGAGGAGTGCTTTTTCATAAGTAAAATTGCATCTATACTAACAGGGACTGGGAAGGTGAATGAAGCAGGTAAGCTGGTAGTTTTCACTGCTAATTAATTTCAGAATTTAAAAAAAATTATATATCTAGTGAGGGTGTTTGACTTCTTCATGCCTTGGAAATTCAGCTTAGGTTTACACACTCTTAGGCAAGAGATTAGCTGATACTGGCTTCAAGCGATCAATTAACTGAAAGATATTTAGGTATACAGGTCATAACTATAAGATATTTCTAAAGCTATCTCCTTGAAGATGTTTCAGTAATGTTGGTATTTATTCCACTTTTATTTTGTGATGATTTATGTGAGGGTGAAATGGGTGATTTCTATACTGAGGTGCATGAAAATTGAATGCTTTAAAAATAATAATTTATTTGATATTGCAGCAAAAATGCAACAATAATCTGCAAGAGAAAATGAGATAAAATGAGGGACAGAAGCATTTGAATACTCTAATTTCAAAATCAAATAGTAAGGCAACATAAATTTTTATAGTCTCCTCCAATCCACAAAACCCAGCCAAAAGCAGAGATTTTTTTTTTTTTTTTTAATCTGTGGAAAAGTAATAGAATATGGGATTAAACAGCCTGGGAGAAGGGATTTAGTACAGGTAAAGACTAACTGAGAATGTCACTGGTTTTTTTCAGTAGAAGGCATAATGGCTCCTTCACTGCACGGGGGAGTGAGAGCTTGGACTGCAGTGACAAATCCAAGGCCAAAAAGAAAGACTGGGGACTTAGGCCATTCACTTGGGACAGAGGAAAATATTTGAATCTAGATCTCCTAAATCTCAGCAAGTACTGTTTTCTAGATTCCGGCATCACCTTCCTCCTCCAATGAATGTTTAACTATTTAAAGTAGAACAACTTGAGAGAAAATAGGGAAAATTAATCTCCAAATAACCTGTAATCTGAGAAATTGTATTTTGAGTTACTAGTTTTAAGCAAAGCAGAAAGCTGAGTCTGGAGAAATTTGAAGTCCTAAAAATGTGTATTGGAGAAGGAAACAGGGCTTCACAATTCACACCATCTTTCTTCAGCTTCCCCCAGAGGTTTCTCATTATACAGTATGAGTCTGTCATGTGAGACTTGTCTCCTAGTTCTATAACTTCCGAAATAAATTAAGGGAAGGTTGAGCCCACCATCCTTAAAAGATGGCTCACCAAATGACAAACTTCAAATATTACTTTGTCATACAATGTGAGTAGTACTGAATAGTACTATGCTTCTGGTAATCTACAGTCCAGATTAATTTTGACAATAGATACTTCCTAAATAGTTTATTTGTTGCTAATTTTCACTTAAATATTTTAGTTGGTTTATTTGTTTAAAAATTTGCTGACTTTTTATCCAAAGCCTTGAGTGGTTGCTGCTGTTTCGATTAGGTTCTGCTCATCCTTTCCTCTTCTCTCCTCTTTCATGAAGAAATGCCAATGGAGTAAGCAATGTGGTAGTGAATTACTTTAACACTTGTACCTCCAAATAACATCGAGAATGAAATGTGTCCATGGTAACCAGGATGCACTTATAATACTTTCCATTCTTCATCTTTTTAATCTATGCAAAAAGTATAGGTATTACAAAATCTGTATTTTTCTTTGAAATAACAATGTGCTAACAAATTACCGAGGTAACTGTAGTTTGTCCTGGGTATTTGTACATACAGAAGTTTTTAAATGGAATAGTGCTATTGACAGTTTGTAAATCAAAGAATAATGTTTAGAAAACACACGGTGGTATTTATATTAAATTACTTGAATATTTTACTTTTCCTGTGCCTCTGCGTGTTGGCCTGATCTTCCCATTCTGGCAGATAGTCTGTTGCAGTGTGCGTCCTAGTATAGCAGTTAAGACATGGAGAGATTATTGAAATATGTATTTCTGTAATTTTTTGAAGTTTTTTAAATTAGCATTAAAATACTTTGTAATTTATAATTGTACAACAATACTACAAGAAAGTAACTTTTTATAACTAAAACATCTACTGTAATTGCTCTAAAAATAGGATGGAAGTATTTAATTTGTAGAGTATTGACTTAGTGTTCCATTTTAGGGTTGGTTGGATTGTATAAAGATAAAATCTTATTTAAGAGTCTATACACACGTATGCATATTAACCAGGTTTCTTTTCTCCTTTAACAATGATTTTTTTTCGCTATAATACACTGTATTCTTGCATACCATTTTGAAGGGTATGCAAGCTGAGGAATATGTAGAAAGATGTCTTTTCTTTCTCCATTTGCATATCAGTTTTGTTCTGACCTTATTCTTGCCTCATGTTTTCCACAAATAAGAATGGAAGTAGCCTTACGTGCTGATTCTCCCTACATTGCTAGAGATAAAAAGAGCTTTTGGAAGTACAGTACAGTACAGCATTCACTGTCCTATTATCACCATGGTGGGCTACAAACACACTAGTTTTAAAGCCTTCCCAGGTAGTGAGATCATCACTGAAACAGAATGACAAGTGGTTTATAATCTCTTTTGCACTGAATCCTCATATTACCACTAGTATATTAAGTGGTGTTATTTTAGCAACATGGTGGTCTATACTGTGCATGTACATTACAGAAATGTTAATTCTGCTATTATAAAATGTTTCAGTGGTGTAATTTATTTTTCATATATTAAATTCTAGAATGCAGACTAGATGAATGGGGGGTTTTGCCCTCAAAGAGGCAACTGTTTCACTGCAAAGGAATAAGGATAGTGTGTGTCATCATAAAATAGGATGAACTTATGCAGCTGAGGAGGATGTTTTTTTCTTTTATTCACATAATAAGGGTTATTTTACAGAGTATTGTGGATATGTCTGAGAGTTAATCGAAGCTATTTTGTATGTATGCTATCAGAAATTATTTAGTCATCCCGACTACCCCCTATAATGATATATTAGCCACAATAAACATCAAAATGATAAATTTTAGCTGTCTACATTTGACATTGAAATGTAGATGTTAAGCCTTTATTCAAACTTATTTACTGTTACTGTATGTGAGATATCAACAGGATACAAGCAAGACTTGAAAAATACAGAAGTGATTGGTGTGGGCCTGCCTTAGCAGATCGTCTGGAATCTGAGCTTTAATTTGAAATTGAGTTATGAAAGTGAATGCAACTCATTGGGAGTTACAAATACTTAATTCTTCTCAACTTTAAAATCTACATTTTGACACTGAAATACCAGAGAGATCTAAAGTTAAATTTCATGTTGAGAGATGTAAACCACTGTTGTCAGATATAAGAATTTTAATAGTAAATTTAACTCTGTGTTCTTCAGTCAGTATATGTGAGTAGTCTTCTGTTGCTTATTAACTCAAAGCTTGCTTTTAATTTTGCTTTTCTACACGCCAGTAGAAAAAATAAGACTCTATGGAGTGTATTCTTTATATATGTGAGTGTTTATAAATCTACACCTCAGTAATATTCTCATTTGTCAGTTTTATCGCTCTCTGTGTCAGGAATCCACCTATACATATAACAATGTAAAATCCTCACTTTTCTCAATGAAATGGAGGGAAATAAAACAGATTAATATTAGGAAGATTAAAAGATTTCTTTTTTTATTTTTTTTTTTAACCTTGCCCACAAGAACAACTGAATCCTACTTTTGGCTTGCTAACAACTTGTGTGAAGGAAGAGACCTGATTACGACTTTCCTCTCCTGTAAACTGAGCTGTGACAGCAACAAAACAAAAGTCAATATTAAAAGCTGACACACTATTCAAGCATATATGTAATGTTTTAAGAGAACTCTGGGAAAATTACTGATAGCTAGAGCCACTTGTTCTCCATCATTTCATAGCTACGTAATTTACTATTCATATTAATCTTTTGTCTCAGTTGCATGCTTTGTAATGCAGGCTTTCTTTTATTTTTCTGACTCTGAAAATGTGGGTTGAATGTGTACTTCTGGAGAGCCTCTTCCAGAGTTTTCAGACAGTCTACATGCTGAGCTTTGAACTGTCCTATTAGTTTTGATTTTAACAAAATGTTAAAATGACAGTTCAACTTCTAATACTGCCACTTTTGAATGCCTGAGCAGTTGAATGGGTATTTCTACTTAAGCACATAATTTAATGCCTGATGAATTGTGTTTGTGACTAAATGAAGAACAAAAGGAGAATGTTTATAGTTTTGCAAGTTGAGATGTCATTAAATGTGTGTTAATTTCTACGAACAATTTGCACACGGGTTGAGAACGTTTTCTTTGTATGTAAAAACATTTTACAGTTGTCTAGGTGCATTATGGGATGTTTATTGTCCTTTGAAGCATATTGTAGGGCCGCTGGTAATACAACCATGGTCTGATCTCTTATGATAACTTTGTTTTGGGAATGTAGTAATATTTACACAACCAGAGTCCTGAATCTTAGCAATGTATTTATCTCATGGTAGTTGATATTAGTTACTTCTTCCTTTTTTCTTTTTCTTCTTGCACAATTGTAGGTAATTTTCAGGTGGTGGAAAATTTCACTTAGGAATGAATTTCATGAATCAAGACCTGGGGAAATTGAAGAATCCCAGGAGGATTTCTTGGATGATTCATCTCTTCATAGTAAGATGATCATAATAATTACAAATTTGCTGTGGCATATAATAGAATAATCTAGCAGTATTGATCTGTAGTAATTTTCATGAAAGATGTAATTTCTTTGGCTAACAGGCTTTTCTGTATGAATTTATTAATTAATGTATGAATACTGGAAAAACAAAAAGACATGACAGTAAATGTAAATATGGGATAAATCCCAGCAACATTGTCTTATAATGAAACTATCAATGACAGAGTTATTAGGAACAAAAATAGGCCAGAAAGTAGTATTTTTATTGCTAATAACTTAGTCCTTAAAATGGTCTGTGCCAGCACATTTGTTTTTGTGGCCATGTCATGAGCTACCTGGATTCCCAATCTTATTTAACATAAGTAACACCAAGTGCAACAGGTACTTGGGATTATACAAGTGCATTATGACTTTAGGAGCATACAGCCAGCAAAAGAAAGGCAGCGGAGACACCACTAAATAAATCGCAAAAGGTAGATTTATGGAGCTGTCTTCCAACCTGTTCCTGGTAGACCGGCCACTGAGAACATCTGAAATAATTATGCTTTTTTCCAAAGTTCCATGGGACTATGTGTCCCGAGTAGTTATTGCTCTGCATCTTCTTAGAATCTTGGTTCTCAGTAATTGATTAGTTTTAAGAGATGTCGTGTCACAAGATGTGGTTGATCATGGCTCAGAGGAAAGAGTTTCCTGAAAATACTAAGCCAAAGACACGTTAATTCAGCAACTGCAGCGAATAGCTGAGGTCTGAGCGATGACCTGGTCTGAAAATGGAGAACTTCATAACTGCACCTGCAGGGACTGAATTGAGATCTGAGGCTTTTGTAGCCCAAGTGACTAGGTAGCACTCAAAACACCTCGCATTGGTGAGGTTTTGGTTTTTTTTACATAAGCCGATCTTGTATTCTGATTAGGTACAGACATAAAAAAAAATAGTTACAGATGTGACTTCATATTTATCCTGTTTTTATAATGAACTTGGAAGATGTCATTTCCAAATGAAGTCCTGTTTTCCTCATCAACAGCTTTGGTAGACATCATCTTCTTTACAGCTAGGCAGAGGAGGTCACTTTACCAAGAAGTATATGAATCTCAGGTGGTAGGGGAGAGGGTTCTGGTGGGTTGCCCCTGGCTGGAGGCTAGGTGCCCACCAAAGCCACTCTATCACTCCCCGCCTCAGCTGGACAGGGAAGAGAAAATACAACAAAGTGCTCATGGGTCAAGATAAGGACAGGGAGAGATCACTCAACCAATTGCTGTCACGGGCAAAACAGACTCGACTTGGGGAAAATTACCTTAGTTTATTGCCAGTCAACCAGATTACGGTAATGAGGAATAAAACCAAATCTTAAAACACCTTCCCCCCATGCCTTCTTCTTCCCAGGCACAGCTTCACTCCCGGATTCTCTACCTACCCCCCTGCAGCGGCACAGGGGGTTGGGGAATGGGGGTTGGGGTCAGTTCATCATACGTTGTCTCTGCCGCTTCATCCTCCTGAGGGGCAGGACTCATCACTCTTCCCCAGTTCCAGCATAGGGTCCCTCCCACGGGAGACAGTTCTCCACTAACTTCTCCAGTGTGGGTCCTTCCCACGGGCTGCAGTTCTTCACAAACTGCTCCAGCATATGGGTCCCTTCCACGGGGTGCAGTCCTTCAGGCACAGACTGCTCTGGCGTGGGTCCCCCATGGGGTCACAAGTCCTGCCAGCAAACCTGCTCCAGCGTGGGCTCCTCTCTCCACAGATCTGCAGGTCCTGCCAGGAGCCTGCTCCAGCGCGGGCTTCCCACGGGGTCACGGCCTCCTTTGGGCATCCCCCTGCTCCAGCGTGGGGTCCTCCCCGGGCTGCAGGTGGATATCTGCTCCACCGTGGACCTCCCTGGGCTGCAGGGGGACAGCCTGCCTCACCATGGTCTTCCCCACAGGTTGCAGGGGAATCTCTGCTCCGGCGCCTGGAGCATCTCCTCCCCCTCCTTCTTCACTGACCTGGGGGTCTGCAGGGTTGTTTGTCTTACATGTTCTCACTCCTCTCTCCGGTTGCAGTTTCTGTGCAACTTTTTTCCCTTCTTATCCCAGAGGCGCTACCACTATCGCTGACAGGCTTGCCCTTGGCCGGTGGTGTCTTGGAGCCGGCTGGCATTGGCTCTGTTGGACATAGGGGAAGCTTCTAGCAGCTTCTCACAGAAGCCACCCTTGTAACTCCCCTGCTACCGAAACCTTGCCACACAAACCCAATACAAGGGTAAAACTTTCCTCAAGACAATATACCTGTTTTCAAGAGTAAACTTGATTTTATCTTCATTTAGGGTCTGAAATAAGACCAACGTGTTTCCTATGCTTTGCTTATTAAAATCTATCACTTCCAACAGCACAATCAAGACATTTTTAGCCCTGGTGAGTTAATGTGGTCTGCATATCTATGTTTAGGTTTGTGTTTCTGATCCCCATTATAACTTTTGCAACTGACCAATTTCAAGTCAATTTGCTTGAAATAATACCACTTCCTTAGGCAGTTGGGTAGGGAGATTGCATGTGACTGCTGTTAGTGCTCCACTGATGGAAAAGCTGCACATTCTGAGCTCACGTGACTGGATATATACACAAACCATGGAAAAAGTTTCAGTAAGCACTCACAGTCCATAACAAAACAAATCTTTAATTTCAGTTAGTACTACTTGGTTTTGCTAGAATGGGAACGAATGTATCATGAACCAGCAGAAAATGGACTGCCTGTTGAACTTGGCTAGTGCTCAGGGAGTCTTTAAATATGCTACGCTTTTTTGCAGTAGGTGTTTATAATCACTCCATTAGTTTATGCAAATAGTTGCACCACATTTTAATTTTAAAAAATAGATTATCAATTTTTATAAACTTGAGCTTTCAAAGAAGTAGTCTTCTATACTTTGTTGCCAAGAATTACACAGAATTTATAGCTGAATTTTAGCATTAGGTTTCAGTGTTTTTATTTTTTAAAAAAATTAAAATTAAATTTTTATTTACCTCCTAAAAGTAGATTTGATATGTGTATATATATTGGTGAGGACTTTAGCTTGGGTTTTTTTTCTCATTGCTTATACTGTAAGATTTTCCTGTGGCATTTCGTATTAAAATAATGTCACAATAAAACATCTGTTTTACATTACCTGGATACAGTGATTCAAATAGTTAAATTATTGTTAACATGCAGTTTTATACTGTTATCCTGTGTAACCAGTAGGTTACAAATAAAACCTGGCTGCTTTTTCTTGAAAAGTGTTATTGGTGATTCAGATTCCTATGGGATAGGAAACCACATGGGGTTTTCCCTCTGGTTTTTAGTAAAATTTTAAAATAGAAGTATTTTGTTTCCAGAAAAATACTAACATAAATAGAAGTATTATGAATATAAATTACTATGTTTGTGAGAAGTTGTATTGTTATATTGATATTATTTCTGTCCATAGCTCTTGCTGTTCCACACAGTCAGATGTTTTTACACCTCCTTCTCACCTCCTGTTAAAAGGAGCTTTGCTGCTGTTCTCCTAACTATTACAGATTTTTTTTTCTATAATTCTCCACAAATATATATAATGGAATAGTATTCTCATTATCCTTACTGAACTTTTTGCCAAATGAGGGTTCAAATACAAGACTCCTCACCAGACCCATGGTAGTACATCCCTACCAGCAAAATGTTTATCTTTTGTTAAGTATTAGTATTTCCTGTTGTTATCTCCTAGTTCCCATTCCTAAGATTTTATCTGTTTACACATGGTTGGAGATTTTTTGAGAAAATTCGGTTGTTTGTTCGTGGTGTTTGGGTTTTTTTGTTTTGTTTTGTTTTAAAAAGGTGCTTAAATTATTTCTAATGGGCATAGGAAGAATAGTCGCCCTGCAAATGAAACATTTTGTCAGTATCCCATACAGGCATTTGAAGCATCCAACAGAAAACTGACAAAGTAAACATTTTATAATAAACATTAACATTTTAGTAAATTTATATTAACTATCATACAGCTGTAAACATCTGTGTTTGTTTTGAAATGTTTTCTTTTCTTTTTGGACAGTGAAGTAAGGTATCATTAGTTTCTTTTCATAATCTTGATAGAGCCAAGAGGGAAGAGCAAGATTTTGTATATGGCTAGATTTTCATTATGGTTTTGCAAAGATGGAAAATTAATTGATGATAGTGTAGGGCAAGAGAATAGAGGTCTATTCACATTTTTGGATGAGTGAACAAATAGTACAAGTCATCAAGTAGTAGCTAGCACTCATAGGATGAAAATCTCACAGAAAACCTGAAGTTTAAGATACTTTCACAGTTAGTTCATCATTAGCTGCAGATACATTTTATAAAGCAAGATAAATACAGCTAAATATATTTTAAAATAGCCAAACAAGGTCACATTATTTCTAGAAATAGATAATTTTAAAGAAAATATTAAGGAGCAGCAAATATTCATGTGGTAGCCTGTTTAATCATTCAACATGAAATAGATGCAGACTACAAGCATTATTATCATCATCCCTAGTATGCAAAGATTTGGATCATTCTTATGTATCGGCTTGAATTAGATCAGCCAGACAATTTTTAGTTGACTGTGTAGATCGTTTTTGTACTTGTATAAGGAATTTGAGGAAAATTGCAAACTATATAGAACTGAGATGCTTGGAAAGCAAAAAAGCAAATGAGAGCTACCAGCAAACTGTTGGTGCTTGCAGTTTGATGTAGCAACATAAAAGAAAGCTTGAACAGTATTGGACCATGTATGCAAAGACATGAAGGAAGATAAGGTGGTAGCTTCCTTCTACATCATTACCTCAGGAATATTTGGAACAAAAAGAGAGGAGAAAAGTCTTAACATCTTAACAGTGAAATCTTGTAATTTGGAAAGCTCTTTCAAATGTATTCACATAAGCTTGAGGCTTGTAACTAACCTTACAAAATATTTTGGAAGGAAAACTGCTGCATCAAAATTGGATGCACTTACTGGGTATAGTCAGTATAGTTTCAATTTCTATGATTCTGTTTTTCTTTCCTTTTATGACTAACATACATGAGAAGATAGACTCTGGTTGGTTAACAAAACAAAACAAAAAATCCCCAAAACAACAACAACAAAAAAAAAAACACTTCAGGTGCATTAGAATAATTTCATAATACAAAAAATAGTAATTCTGCTTTAAATTTAAATTTTGATCCCTGTGTCCCTGTATGAAAAGAAAAAACAAAAAGTCCTTACAAATCTGGATGACTGCATTCATGTCATCACTTCTTAGGAAACAACATGCAGCTCCAAAATTTACCACTGACCGTTCATTAGAAGTGTAGCAAGTTGAATTCAGGATCCTGTTTTATAATGAACTAGTATTTTTATTGAAGCAATTTGATAAAATAGATAAATGATCTGAAGAAACTGCGTTAAATTCAAAAGGCCAAGTTCCAAGTTGGACACTGAAACAGAAATAATGAATGTATGAATGCAGGGTGGGGAGTAGCTCATGAAGTAGCAGATCTATAGAAAAGAATTTGCCATTGTACTGGATCACAAAGTGAATGAGGCAAAAAATGTCATGTCACTGTAGAAGAAAACTGTCTTCAATTTCATTTTAATGCTTTAACTGTACCTACATAAGACAAGAAGAAGTACAGGGACTCTTAATATCACAACCATCATTATTTTCCTCAAAGCATACAACTGAAGTACTTTTTTCAGTTATTTTACTAACATCCTGAGTAAATAGCACAGTCTTTACATAAATAAATACATATGTGTGTGGAAAGGTGGACAAAATGGATCTGGACGAGTTTCAGTTCCTCAGCTGAGACAAGAGTTTGCTGTCTACTAAGCAATGTACAGTTTTTTTAACTAAAGCCTTGTTTTACTACATAGGCTTCCTGGATGACACTAGCAACTCTTGAGATGAATTGAAATACTATAAACTACTAATGTTCAATATAAGATATGTTATTTTCTCTAGAAAATATTTAAAAAATGTGAGCTGACTTTTCTGATTTTTTTTTTAAGATGTATCTGAATAATGTGGTATTATTGGGAAGAAACTTCAGGCTTTTACAAATCTTTTGTCTCTTGGGTTTTGGGTTTTTTTGTCACAGTTCAGATTGCTATAGTGTTTGGTGCCAAGGTTCTGGAACATGTCCTCAATCTGTGCCGAGGTAACTATGACTTCCTGGAACGGCTTCCTGTCCCATTGCTCCTGTACATCATTTCCTTTCTGGAGCTTGAAGATATTGCCAGGCTTTCTCAAGTTTCACGCAGATTTGAAATGGTAAGAAAAAAAAAATTCTATTTTAAAATTGTTAGCTTAGCTGTGCAGCATGTTTGTTTTGATTCATCTCATGTTTAATATAATCATCAATCTGTGTGCTTTACTTAAAGTTTGAGACAATAAATTAATCATCTGTATACAAACAACTGAATGGGTGCAACAGAAGCTAGATCTTGGAAAGGCTGTTAGAGAGACTGTGCTTATCCTGCAAACTTTTGTTGCATATAATAAACACAGTGATCCAGATAATTCCATTGTAACCCATGGTTGGGTGTTATGCACTGCTTCCAGGATTTACTATTTGAAATGTAAAACCTATTCTTTGCATTATGATTTGTATTATTGTAATGTCTAGAAACTTCAACCACACACCAGGATCCCCTTATGCTAGACTCATTAACACACAAAAAAGTCATTGTCTTTCCTAGGAAGCTTACATTTTAAGTCTTTGACAAAAGACAAGACACAAGGGAAGACATTTTTTTTCAAGATTTTTGTAGACCTTGCAGCAAGGAGCTGTAAGAAAAGGAGGAAGAGAAAGAGATGACATTATGCTTGCTTGCTAGGAAGCTCTTTCCAACTATCAGGAAACTATAGGAAATAGTATGAATATGTTGAATTGAAACTTTAAAGAGTGAGTAACAGCAGTTGCCACTATTAGCTGATTGGAGCTACGGGTAGCCTCTCAGTGCTGAATGAGGGGTAACAAGTAGGGAGGGATAGCCTGGAAGTCCCAGGAGAATGAGGGCCAATCTGTTGGTGCAAAAAGAGAAAAGTCATAGGATAACTTAGCTGTGTTGGAAAAGCATTTCAGAGGTCGTCTATTCCAACTTCCTGGTCTGTGCAGGGTCAGGTAACTGGAGGGATGGAAAGATGGTATGTTCAGAGCTGTGATCGAGGAACCTTATTTTTGTGGGTCTGAACGTGTCAAAATTACATTTTCTATCCCAGTCAGAGCCTGAGAAAAGGCTGCTGCAGTAACTCAAGTAGGGGGAGAAAAGGGCTTTACCTTATGAAAAATAGGAAGAGAAGCATATTAAAGAGAAAAATAACTTGATTCTTATCCCCAGGGGTGCTGTAGGAGCCTAGAATGAAGCCTGTCAAGTTGTGGGTTGTACAGTTACTGAAAACATAAGTAATGGTGAGACTTTAGGAGGAAGATAAAAACAGGTTTAGTCATCTTCAGTCTGATGTGACAGCTAGATACTCTCTGAAAGACTTCAGAGAGACAGGTTAACCTTTTAGTTTGCAGAACAGGACCTGTCTCTGGTACAGAGTACATCTCCATATTGCATCAGGATGAGATTACTCACAGGATTTGTATTATTTTGAGGCTACGTGGCCCAAGATTTCGAGATAAGTCCTGTAGAAGACTGCTGACAGTTCAAGAGCACATGGCTGTACTGCTGTTCCTATGGTGTGGCTACAAAGACATTATAGATGCTTTAGAGATAGAGAGCACAAGAAATAGGAGAAAACACAGGAGAAAATGGCAAGATAGCAAAATAGAGCATGCCATGAATTTAGAGATGAAGGGCAGATGGAGGTAGATAAGCTTGCTGAGTTCTGGGCTTTATTTCAGTTTGAAGATAAAACGGTTGATATTGTGACTGGGAAACAACCGGTAGAGGATGAGAGAATTAAAACAGCTAAAGGAGAGGAAGAGAATGGATAGAAGAGAGGTCAGGAAATTATTTATTAGTATATTTGGAATCCATCTGTCATTTGCAGACTGTGAGTGCAGTAGGATGAGATACTGTGGAGGGCAGTAAACTCTTCATTAGTTTAACACAAAGCCTTGGATATTCTGGAATCTAAGGAAATCCTAGAAAGAATTAAGTTACATAATAATAAAGATAAGATTTGGGCACAGTGAAATAACCTATTACAACTAGTAATGCCATGCTATCTTTTCTCATTTCAGCAGTATTTTTACAGAATTAAAAATTTGCCCCAATACTATGAGTTTTCATTTCCAGGCTAATTTCTGTGTAGGCTGGAACGCTGCTCTCTCTGGAATTATAAAATAGCATATTCAGGTTTTCAAATAGGAAAAAATAGAACAGTCTCTGCACTCAGGACTGAAAAGTAGAGTGTGAAAGGCTCTGTACATCCATCCCGTGCAATGCATCCTCGTAGGCTGAACTAAACAGGTATCTCCATTTGTTACCCAAAGCATGGCATTTCTCCGACTGTGTCGTTCTGAGCATAAATCCTGCTCTCCAGAGTATTCAGATGCTTTCAATATGTGTTTCAAAGTATTTTAGATTTTTGCTAGGTACTATTTTTAAGTATGGTAAAAGAAACTCCATCTCAAATGAAACAAAGTACCGAAGTCCTCCATCGTTCAAGCACTGTGTAGTTTTCCAAACACTTTTTGAGCAAGCTGCTAGATTGTGATGTCTCCCAGGACAAGCTCCGGATAGGATTCGTTTAGTTTATTTTGTACAAGGTCTTTAGATAGCCAAAATGGTCAAAATTAAACCGCAGAGAGAAAAATACTTTTTTCTGTGAGCTGAAGGGAGCTACTCCCGCCAGAGGGAGCCAGGCTCCCAAGGAAGCCCGCGGTGAGCGCCGGCTCCGCGCCGCTGGCCGGGCAGCTCTTGCCTCTGATTTACAGAAGGGAAGGTCTAATTGTTAGGACGCAATTCAGAAGCCATTGGCGCGGAAAGAAAACCACAATAATGACAGTGATTATCTCTTTTTCTTTCTGTATGTTGTTTGTGTGTTTTTTGTTAATGGAACACTGCATTTGGAAATACAGATAGATGATACAAAAAAACAGTCTCCACTATTTTTAACTTAATGGTCTCCATTTTTCATAGGAACAGCAGAATGGTGACAGACAGAGAGCAAGAGGAAATTTAAAGAAAATTTTTTAAATGCATATGTTTTCATTTCAGGACTTCCACAGCAATTTTGCCCCAATAATCCCTGCTTTTCCTTTGCTAAAATGCGCTAGCATGTTGTGTGTGCCTGCCTCACAATTCAAGAACAACAAAAATAGGACCACACATGCGCTGATACAGCTTTGCTGTAGTCAGTGAATTAAGTAGTTTAAGGTATCCAGCTACATCAGCAGTATGTAACAGAAGTTATACCAGGACTTTTGCTTTTCCTTTTCTGTTACTACTTGTGACAGACATACCAGCCACTTGCGTTGGAGTCACCTAGTACAACTCCACTTAGGTCCCTGCAATTACACATTTAGAAAAGTGGAACATTTGGGGGAAGCATCAATGTTACTCTGCTCTGGTATAACTTACAATGGGTAGATAATATACAATGACACAGAGTATCTTCCTAATTCTTTTTTTGTGATGGTTCTGTCATCTAACAAATTACATCATTTCTTCTTCCTGTTTATAATATAATGTTTCTGCCCAATTCTGTTTATGGAGTCATTCTGAAAGAGGGAAGCATCTTCTGAGAAACAGGCTTAATCCTTACAGTGCTTCTGAAAGCTTCCTAAAATTGCATTTCTGATGAAGTCCAAAGGCAATTTGCTTCTTTTACTTAACTTGAAAACAGATTTGTATTTGTGATGTGATTTCTACATCCTGACAAGTTCTTTGGCATAATCTTATACAGCTTCATTGATTTCAGTGGGGCTGTATGAATTACGTACCAGGAGAGTATGTGGCATTACAGCTGCTTTTAGTGTGGCATAAAGGCCTTTGATATCATACCAAAAGAAGCTTCTCAAATTTTTCACAGAACATGCAATGTCTTGCATTGGCAACACAGGGCAAAACTTCCACTTACGTCATTGTGAGTTTTAACTAATACTGTGTCTTTCAAGACGGGTGGGCAGCTTGCACTGTAAGTGACCTTCACGCAAGGCATCTGTGTTGTCTAAACAGGTTTTGTGTAGTAAAATAATCAGCGATGAGTAAGCCAAATCATGATTTTAAAGACTCTGCTTTCTCTTACAACTAGATATGTAACAGTAATGCGCTATGGGAAAATATTGTGGAGAACTTGTGTGACACAATTACACCAGAAATGAAAGAACTTGCCCAGGAAATGGGCTGGAAACAATTCTTCTTCACAAACAGACTCCAGCTACAGCTGCAGCTCCGAAGGAGGAGGCAGAAACAAGATGCTCAAAACAAAAAAATAACTGACTAAAGATGCATTTTTCATTGAAGCAATTGTTCTAAGGTGTGCATTTGGTGTTTATCAGGTTGGACATACTGACTTCTTTACTAGGGAAAGCAGATTATTTTAAGGATTGAAAGAGGAAAAACAAAGTATGTCTTACTAGGAGCAACATATAAATAATGTTTAGTATGTTGAGCATCCTGAAATTGTATTATAGTCAGCATCATAACAGTTACTAGCAATAGAAAAGGTTGTGGCTTCTTTGTACTTCTTCATTCTGACTTCTCTATTTTGTATATATGCTGTACACAATCCATGTTTTATATCAGATGCTATGGCATTGTCATTATTGCCTTTATACAAAACCGTCTATCATTTCTTAATACAAAAATTGCTGATCAATGCTGAGGTTTTTACTGTCCATCATGATAAATCTGCAATGTTTATAGGCAAATAACATGTAGCTGGTTCCAGAGTTTGATGTGTGTTAAAATGTTTTGAAATTAATTATCTCAACTTGAAGCAAATAATAATTTTGCCACCAAGAAGAAACTTCTTTGGTGACTGAGGGTATAGATCAAACGATCATCCTCACCTTGAACAATCCATCAAAATCACTTTTGAGGCACTCTGCCAGAATGGTATATGGGCAAAATTTTTCCTTGGTGTTGCTGATGCAGGAACCTTTGAAAGTAACTGACTTCCATTGTTCAAGTTGCATATGTGATAAGAGACATTAGCTATATTACAAGACTGTAACAATGGTTACTTAAGAGGGTTGTAAGATGAAGGCAGTTGTTACTGACATGACTGACTTACTCCAACAATTAGCTTCAGTAATTAAGAGGCCACATATTACTACTCTGAAAATACATGTTGATTAATATATCATTTGTCATTGACTAGACTTAAGACCTGAGTATTAAAGAAAGACAGCGATTGCAGTATTGGGATATAATAGTGAAAAATTTGAAGAGTGTATTAGGTTTACAATTTTTTAATATGTCAAGCTTGAATTTTATAAATCGATTAAAAACTATGAATACAGGGTCCTTATATCATTGTTTCTTTATAAAGCAGTATTTTAATTCTTAAAAGATATTTGCTAATTTAGATTAAGAATATTTTGTTCTATACCAATATTGAAGCATTCGGTGATTGTAGATCTTTAGGTAGAAGAAACACTTAAGTATATTCTTTCCTCTTTGTGACTATTTCCTGTTAGGACAATGACAAATACAAATTTCATGATGTGCATAAAATACTGTATTCATAAAATTTCCATTCTGTGTAATAAAACACTATGAAATGTAATTTTGCTTTAGAGGGATGATTTTGAGAACTACAGTATGCGAGCAGAGCTACGAAACAACAGATCCTCTTTTCTCACTTTCTGTCAATTTACCACCAATTAATTTTTTCTTAGCGTGTGCTCTCATAACAGATTTAGGCAGTTTCAGATTAGGAAACTAGAACCCATGCTAGCCAATATGGACTGAGCGAATATTAATTTAAAATCCTAATTTAAGTCGACTTTGTCAGCCCACCTTCTGTTCTTGATCAACCATGTACCTGTCACTTCTGTTACGAGAAATAAGAACAATCATTTTGCAGGAGAATCTTCATTTTTAAGCTTAAAAAAATGAACTTAATTAGTAAATGAACAGAAAGTGGAATTTGGGGTAATATAAGTTTATTCCCATCATATGGCCTAGTAAGGACTTCTGTAGAAAGTTATATTGCAGATATTATAAGTGAACAACATATTATTCATTACAATAATATGCAAATAAAGTTGATTTTGACAAAAGACAAAGTGAAGATCCAAGTATAAAGGGTACATATCTTTCAAAAAGATAAAAAAGAAAATTGAGGGAAATCATCACTTCGATATTTATATATTTTACCAATAACTCAGTTAAAATAAACTAGCAGCAGCATTCACACCAAGAAGACATTAAACCTGTAACAGAAGAACTGATGTGAAAGTGTAATTTACATGAACATTTTCTCCAACAAAAAAAGCTGCTTGTAAGAAATTACTGACTGCGTGTTCACACCATGTGTTGCAGTTCACTGCCACCTCAGTTGTTTTAATATGAATTTTAAAGGCCATACGTAACTATCCTATATGAATGAACTGATTTTAATCCTAAAGTAGTTTGAGGTTTTCTTAAGGTTTTCTTTTTTAACTTGGCTCATTTCAGTGATCTATTTTAAAGTATGTCCTTGCCAATAGTTGTAGAAGTGTGGAACTAAGAAGCCAGTGAATTCCAATACAGAACAATACAAGTTGCAGTTCAGAACTTCTTTTTAACCAACCTTGCAGCTATAAAAAAGATCTGTATAATGATATAATGAACTGTTTTGCAATATTTGTACAATATAATTGAACAGTATCAATTGGTTTTAAAGAATTCAAGCAGCATGTATCAGTATTAAACTAAGAACCTGATTTGCCATGAAAAAACTTTCATAAGGCTAGCAGGAAAAAAAACTACAGTGACTTTTATTTGATAGGAAAATTAACATCAGACTCAACTCTCAAAGCTGAAAAAAGTATGTCTTGTACCACCATGCAAAACATTGATTACCAGGCTCTTAATGTTGTTTAAGAAAATTTATTTGAATATTTTAAATGGTCTTTAGCTCTTCCATGCTCTGGATTATCTAATTTTCTAGTGAATAAACATCTCAAATCTGACCAGTCTTAGACAGTTCATGGCATACATTATGAGCAGCAACATGACTGCTCATAATGTAAGCTGTTGTTATTAAATTAATTGTAACAAAATTTAGCATGCTGTAGTTCAGTTCTTTCTAAAACTGTAATTGGCCAATTTTGTCTAGCTCTGTTTCTTTGGTACTGTTTACTTGACAAACAAGTCCCATGGAAGGAGTCAATGGCAATGTTACGAACTTCTACAATACCTCTAATTAGGTAAGCAGCCAGAAACTTCAAACTGTTCCTGGAAACATTTTCCAGTTTGTGAATATTTTCCATATGTTGCCTGTTTTTGCTTTTATGTTTGTTTTACTTCAGAAACATTAAGTGTCACAGCATTTATAATGCCGCCTATGTATTGAGGATAGCTACCTTATTATGCAGTTGATACTTAAAAAAAAAATAAATAAATCCTTGAAGTAGAGAGTTGTTTCAGAAAAATATAATTTTTCTTCAGTTTTGCATGACAGAAATAGTAATTTTAATACACTGAATTAACTGAATTATTGTACCAGCATTTCAACAGTACTTGACTAGCAAGGTAAGAAATACAATCATTTTCTCATACTCAGTAACTAATCTTTTATCAGACAGAATACGTAGTAGGAAGGACTTTTACAAACCATTCATATTCTGATCAAATTCTCTTGTAGGACTAGTGTAAATCAGGAGTAACTGCACTGCAGTCAATGGAGTTTCACCAATGGGTAGTGGTGAAAAGTTAAAAGAGAAGCAAGGGTAAAGGCTCCTAGCATTGCTCCAATTTTAAGACTAGCAGGGTGCTGTTAATCACTGTATTTGTTAGTCCTAAAGTAAAAGACCTTAACTCATTTTAAAAGCATATTTCTAATAATTTATTGGCATTTTGGAGCACATTTGCTTTTCACTTAAGTACAGCTCAATGTGGTTGGTTCCATAAGAAAAACAGCTTCATACTGTCATACAATAGAAACAGGAAAACAAAAAAATTCAGAAAAAAACTTCTGGAATTTGTTCTACACTTGTGCTTCTTCTGTAGATTTTTCTCTTGGTTGTTTCTTTTGAATACAAGGTTGTATAAGTAAAAATATTATTCCCACCATGTATAGCAAGCCAGATATGTAAAAAGAAAAATCGTATTTATGTGTGATGTCATAGATCCAGCCTGCAAAATAAGGACAAAACATGTTTGTTACAAAGCTTGACAATAAGGTACATTGCATGGGAAAATACGAAAAATACTGCACATTTCTCTCATGACATTTCAGTCAAATCCATAGATGTTGTGTGGAAAAAAGAGGTGGTGATTGTCTCCTCCTCTAGATGCTACTACAAATGGAAACATAACATTAACAAAATCTCTTGTTCATTCACCAAAACCCAAAACCAGTGTAAAAACCTATCCCCTCATTTAAGTATCACGGAAGTCTTAAAATGGGACTCTAGCTATGTGCCATCCTAAGAAGCCAAGCAACCTTGTCTCTAACGCTGTACATTTTCCAAACAAGTTAAAACAGGTCTGACTTTAAAATGGACATTTGGGAATCCCAAACCAGTTAGTTCTTCCACCCTAGTATTGTCTTTGTAAAATGCCTGATATTGCAGGCTAGTTCAAATGCTGTGCTTTGTGCAAGCACACACATTCCCATTAGCTTTCTCAGACTCACATACCGATAAAAGACTTTTTAAGAGATACAATCTCAGTACCGCAATCACTCTCATTCCAACCTTAATTCCTTTGCAAAAATACATTAAAGTTAATTCAGAAAGGTTTGAGAGCCCAAAATAGCAAAATTCCCTCATGTCATGCTGGTTGCATTCGGATGTAACCCCAAGATCAGATGCTTTTTTGACATCAACTACTTGCATCCTATTTGCTTCGTTACTAATGACCAAATACAAAGACATGTTCAGCACAGACTGAGAGGTGCTGAAAGAATATATGGTAGAGTAAAACACTGCTGCTTTTCAAAGGGCACTGAATGAGCTTTCTTCTAAATTGTATCGGCTCACTCAGTGGTGGGGAGAGAAGGTGAGAGCGTTGTTGCTTTTCTGGGTTGCTTGTGCTGCTAATAGCTTCAGGTCAGCCTAGTGCCATCCCTGGCTGATCACAGCCATTACTCACAAGGTTTCTTGCTGCTTTCTTCTGATTTGCATCTCTGTAAAAGATAGCTGTAGTCTGGCTATAGTATTGACAATCAGTACCTAGATCTCTTCTGTACTTCCCCGCCTCTTTCTATGAGAAAATTTATAATAAATGTTTGTTTAAACCTAAGTAACTTTAGGGATAACATACATATACTTCTACTTCTGCTGTGGATGACAGCAAAGAGATCATGAGCAGTGCAGTCCCCAAAGTAGGTATTTCTGGCTGAAGGAAGGCAAAACTAAGTTAGTTAAAATCAACAGAGTGGTGACACCCAAACACACTTTATAGTTCTTGGGGGTAATACTATGATACAAACACCTGCCTACCCTGAAAATTATTCATCATTTTTTCATCTAGATAGAGGCATGAGTATATTAGTGCATATACTAAACAAAACACATAAAAATAGGTTACACCTTTCTCATTTTAAAAAAGTATATGATAATATTTTGAAGACACATACCATTGAAAGGATAGATTGTAATAGATTTGGGGTTATTTGCAAGGATTGTAATTTGTAGTGTGTGAATAGTGAGCTGGTACCCAGCAGATGGGATCTGTAAATTTGCACAATGTAAAGCTGGATGTTACGGTCCATCCTGGAGCAGCTGTAATTTTGTTAACTACATGTACTCATACCATAAGAAAGCTTAATAATATAACAAGTCACATGGTTATTATACAAATATCTGTTGGTTAGCAATTTGAACTTTTTACCTGCAAAGGGTGGTCCAAACAATGCAGATATTCCGTTGGCACAAATGATGATGCCATAGGCATTTGCAAGGTGTTTAGTTCCAACTAAATCTTCAGTCACAACAGGCATTAGAGAAAAATAGCCACTAGAAAATCCTATTAGAGCACAAACCACAGCCAGGCTAATGTATGTTTGCATTAGTGGCAAAGTAAGAATGCAGGTGACCAGGGTAAAGTTAGCCATGAGGAAGACATTCCATGTGCTGATGCATGGGAGATCAGAGATGATTCCAAGGATCACTTTACCAAAAATATGAACAATGGCTATAATGGATGTCAAAGGAAATATATTGTTCTGACTAGATAAGTTGTACTGCTTGACTATTTCTGGAAGATGAATAAAGGGAATGACAAAGCTGCTATAGGCAAACAAAGCCCAAATTATAAAGGCCACAAATACTCTATTGGTAAACAGTGATGCAGCTCCAAAGTAGCTGGAGTACCATATTGCAAAGCCCTTCCTGACTGTAACTGTCAGCTGGCTCACTGTCTTAAGAATGCGCAGTCCGTACATATTCCTTTCACTTCTAGATTTAACTCCAATTTCTATGTGCTGAACACTGTCAAGCACTTCTTCATTTGTTGCTGCTTCTTTTTTTTCTGGTTCTTCACCGAGGACTCCATTAGATTTTATAGTCTCTGCAGAGTGGGACAGAACTTTTGCCTGATTATCTTCACTATTACTTCTCACAACGTATCTTTCACTAACAATGTCTTTGTGAGAGAGTGGTCTCATAAGTGCCCCGCAAACACAAAGGTTCAGGGAGATGGCACCCTGGATGAACATGGCATTCCTCCACCCAAATTCGATGCAAAGGTACTTCAGTAAGGCAGTCATTAGGAAAGCTCCAAATCCTGTTCCCGTGGTACTGAGTCCCTGTGCAAGTGCTCTTCTCTTCTGAAAATATTGTCCTACCATGACCACTGCAGGCAGATAAACCATGCCACTTCCAATGCCTATGAAAATAAAACCTGAAATCAATCCGAACGTTTTGCCAACAAGATAAAAAGCAATGAAAAACAAATCAGTTTTATTCCCAACTTTTGCGCAAGCATAGTAGTAAAACCGAGAATAAATACTCAATTCTCATGTTAGCTTCCATTTCTGTCTTGTATTTTCCAAAATTTGCAATGCTCATTCCAGTGAGAATACAATACTGTTATTTAACTGCGGGAGAAACTGAAACACATGGAAAATAAAACCTTTAGTTCAGTTCAGCATGACCCCTCTGGGAAGTCCCAAACATCCCACCATAAATCAGTGACAGTTAATATGGGGACAAACATAAACAAAACCTATTTTAAAATACCTGCATTTGTAATACTTGCATCTGATTGTATCAGTGACCAGAGATTGCTTAGTGGGCCCATCTTGTTGCTTTTGCCTAAGTTCACCAGCAATGAAGATCCAGACTGAGTTTTTGTCCTTGCTTTGTAACTGTGGAGCCACAGTGACCATGAGATAAGTTTCAGGAGACAGCACGGGATGTTAGCCTGTTGGTGGGACCTTGGGTGGCTTCCAGGTTTCTCTTTGGGCACTCCAGGGGAGGGCCACACAGTAGCTGCACAGGCATATCCTTAAAAGGCAGATCTCTAATTTTGTAGAAAACCCCTCACTTGTTAAAAAACAGGGTATTAATGGTACAGTAGAAAGTGTTGAGAGATGTGCAAACACATCATTAAAGGTAGAAGTTGCCCAGTTTTTCTCACAGCAAATTCCTGACAGAGGGGATTTGGACCAGAAGAGGTATATGCAGAACATGCTTTCAAACTCACTGATTATAATTTAGAAGAGTGTTTTGGGCTTAAAAGTTTTCCTAAATAGCTGATAACATAGCTACGTGCAGCTACAGCATGACAGCTAGATCAGGGAAAGAGCAGTTATTCCATCAAAGCCTGAAAAAAAGCTCCTGAACATCACAGCAGTGTACCTGTTTCGCCTGTTAGAACTATTTATTTCTTTGCTATGCAAATACATGATCAGGGTTTTATTTTGCACAAGGTCTCCCTCCCCAAACCCAGCCACAAACTCGAAGGAAATCTCTCTGCCCCCCCAGAAGACTGCCTGCTTCCTCAGACACTGGCCTGCTGTTGACTGCTGTGAAAAAACAGCCTGGGCTTGTGCTTGCGTTAGCGTTTACTGCGCTTCCCTGCGCATCCCGAGAGGTAAGACGTTTTTAAAATTGTTTCATCTTATCTTTTCATTCTGTGGGCTACATAGCAAAACGCAGTCAAATTACATGCAAAAGCATGCCACCTCCACAGGTAAATACAGGGGCCAAAGGCCTCGCCACTCCTTTTCCTCACAGATTTGTCACCCTACACCGCAACGGCGGCGGCCGGGCCGCCTCTGCTCTCCTCCCCCGGCCCCCCGCGCGGGGCCTCAGGGGGCATTTTGCCCCCCAGCCCACGGGGACTCCCTGCTGCCACCAGCTCCAGGCGCCCACCCCGGGGCTCCCCAGGACAGTTGATGGGGGAGAAGTCTCCTCTGCCCCCCCCTCCACTGCTGCCGTGGAGAGGAGAGCCCGTGGAGCTGAGATGAAGCTATCGGCCAGTAGGTGAGGGGACAAGGCTGTGAGGAGCTGGGCGAGGGGAACCACGCTGAGGTGAGGGGCACTTTGGGAAAGAGGAGCTGAGGCGGCAGGGTGGTTGCGGCTGGGGGAACAAGGTTGGGATCGTAGGGACATACTGCGTGAGGGCATCTGGAAAGGCGGGTCACCAACGGGGAGAACAGGAGCCATCAGTAAGCTCGCAAGCCTTGCATGGAGGCCCAGAAGTGACCGCAGCAGGAGGCAGCCACCATAAGTGAACAGCAGTCTTATATCTAGCAGCCATGAGAACATGAAGGAAACTTCCCTGAGGCGGCAGTGAGTGAGGCAACTGTGAGCAAGGAGGGGGGGTGAGTGGACGGGGGCTGAGGCGATGGGTGAGTGAGGGGCTCATGAGTGCAGGCACGGTGCTTGAGGAGATGGTGAGCAAGGGCATCTCAGGCACCTCTACACCGGTTTTCTGGCCAGAATTACTCATGCAACAGCATCTCACTTCTTCACCTCATGTAAAAACTTACCTCGGATTTTTTCTGAAAATATGACTTTCATCCCTCTTTAAATTCTCTGCATAATCTCTGCCTTTTGGCTGATATTTTGTATATGCTCTTTCTGAAAAGCAGCAAGGGCTGAGAGAAAGAGTGTGTAGATTCCTGTCTGCTTGATTATATTCAATATATATGGAAACAGAAATTCCAAAAATGGTGGAACCCTGCCTGTAATTACTGTTTGTTGTTCAGGAATTTACATTACTGAAATCTATGGTATGGGTATGCTATTGAGGCTGGGATAGAGTTAATTTTCTCCATAATAGCTCATATGGTGCTATGTTTTGCATTTGTGACCCAAACACTGTTGATAACACAGGGACGTTTTAGCTGTTGCTGGACAGTACTTACACAGCATCAAGGGCTTTTCTGTTTCTCACATGGCCCCACCAGTGAGTGGGCTGAGGGTGCACAAGAAGCCGGGAGAGGACACAGTGGGACAAGTGACCCCAACTGACCAAAGGGACACCCCATACCATATGACATCTTGCTCAGCAATAAAACTGGGGGAAAGAAGGAGGAAGGGAACATATTCGGAGTTGTGGCATTTGTCTTCCACAGTAATAGTTACACATGATGAAGCCCTGCTTTCCTGGAAATGGCTAAACACCTGCCTGCCCATGGGAAGTAGTGAATGAATTCCTTGTTCTGCTTTGCTTGTGCATTTAGCTTTTGCTTTACGTATTAAACTCTTTATCTCACTTTTACCCTTCTGATTCTCTGCCCCATCCCACTGCACGAGAGTAAGCGAGCAGCTGTGTGAAGCTTAGCTGCCTACCAGCAGGAACCCACAATGCCCTTTAAAATGGGTTTTGAAGCAGTACATAGTTATCATAATCTGGTACTTCATTAATGTGAAGCAACTCCTGTAGAAAACATTTGCTGTTTCTTCCTGTGACAAAGAGAGGAGTTAGTTAGCTAGATATGTAATTCAACAGTGTTTTATCATCTTTCAATTCTACTCGTTAGAGTTTGGGTTACATTAATTCTTCTAACTGAAAATGTCCTGTAATACATTCACTTGGGAGAAAGTGATAAAAACACCATCTTCACATGGCAGACTTAAATGACAACAAAAGTCATTCGGCCCAATCCACAGAGTAAATAAGTAAGTTTTCTGAAAAGGTAACAGGCTGTAAAGAGTGAAGGAAAAGCTAGAATAACTTTACAGTCTAACTTCCCTGTTTACTCACAGAGGTAACCTTCAAAGGAATCAAAAATAACTGAAAGAACTTTCAAATGTTAGTACAGCTCTTACCGGCTGTCACTCCAAACGTAAGGAAGAGGTAGTGCACATTTGAGGCATAAGCACTCAGTATCCAACCTAGGGCATTCAATATCCCTCCAATTATAGCTGTCTTGCGGCACCCACACATGCTGATGAATAAACCAATGAAAGGACCTGTTAAAAACCATGAAAAAATGATGAATTATTTATTTAATTCTCTACACTCTGTAATATTTTTCACATGAAGATTCTTAATGTTTTAAACAAAATGTTAAACATCAGGCTACTCATGCAATTCAGTTTATTTTCTCATTACTGTTTAAAATTGTAGAAAGAAAAATTCAACCAACTGACCAAATACTTAGCACGTACCCACAGGACCTAAAATCAAAGTTGCCCCATGAAGAAGGGACAGTTTAAACAGAGTAAGAAACTGAAACCGTTGCTCTCAATACTAAAGCTGTGGGAGTGCAGGCCTTTTCCACAAGTAATTAGAAAGTAAACATTTTATTTTGTTTTCAGTGGAATATTTTAGGCAGACCTAAACACAACTTTTTCAATCTTAATTTAGGGAGACAGAAGTGTGTATGTACATATATACACAAACATACCCCTCCAGATATTATTTTGGGTTGATCCAATCACAACTTAAAAAATAAATTTTAGTTCAGCTGCCAAACTGAAATATAAACTGTCCAAATTCAACATTTTCTCCTCCCAGATAGATGACGGGGAGGACCAGAAGCTTCACAGATCATATGTTTTCCTAATTCTAGTGAGACTTTGAAGTCATAGGCATCCTTTCCTGCTCATGCTGTCTCCTGGAGTAATTGTCTTCTCTGTCATCTTCCCTGTTGTTCCCTTTCTCCCTCTAATTTGTAAAATTTGTCCTGGTGACTTTAAAAAGGCAGCTCAGGAGAACTTGGGCAGCTCTGCTAATAAAATGGAAAACTGTAAGAAAATACTTGAGGGATGAGTGGCAAACATATTCTAAAAATTTATGTAGTTTTGAAATAAATTATGGAACATACCTACAATAAGTGTAATGCCCATGCTGAGGGAGCTAACCCATGCTGTTAAGCCACGACTTTGGTTAAACTCTTCAAGCCATTCCATGTTGAGTATTCCAAGGGCCATTTGGGACCCCATGATAAGTATGTGCACAAGGAAAGAGGAAAGTACAATCATCCAAGCCCATCCTCCATCGATGTTTGAATTAGGCTTAACTGGCTTACTTCCCACTTTTGAGTCATCTCCAAAATCGTATCCAATATCCTCTCGACTAGCATACATTTTCTCCACAGTATTCTGAAACAAATGCAGTAAATACCTTTAAAATACATACAAAATGATCAGATTCTGTAGTTTGGTTATAGTGAATAGCATAAATCACTACCGTATTTCACCACTGTGGTTTAGTGCAGTTGTAAAGTGAATACTGGGTTTTCATTGTTCAAATCTAAGATGCTTAGAAAATTCTCTAATTAAGGTATTTCTTATTATCATGGCTGTCTATGCAGGAGTATTTACAGGTTGACAGTAGGCTGCATTATTTCCATTACTATATACTTTACTTACTTGTAGGTGGCTGAGAGCACTCACTCTTCATGGGTTGACTGTGGTCACAAAATAGACTGGTCTCTCCCTGTATATTCCTTCTCTGTATCACCTTCTGCTGTCCCCGTAAGATTATGTGCCTTTGTGTTCAAGTTGATAAAGCTTGGAATAAAAAACAAGGAAATCCTGAAGAGGCAGGCAGATGAAGTTACTGTATCTTTTCAGAGGAAACCAGTTCTGAGATGTGTTTCTTCCTTAGCAGTGGAAGAACAAGAGTGAAGACAGAGAAAGATAAAGATTTAAGGTTCTTGATTTTCAAAATGCTTTGCTTACATAAATTACAAGGGGCTTGTTACTACCTCTCTGGCAAGCTTTTTATTAGAGTCAGCTTGACAAAGTTCGCTATTATGCTTTCAGTTTCCATAGTATTAATCCATATAATCCTACTAAAACCAAATAATTCTTCCAAATTCATGTCAATGCCTATCAGAATCAAACTGAGGGGCAGAGTTATCTGCATAGGTGTATGTAGGATAGCTTAATTTGAATACTTTGATTTCTTCCATTGTTACTGTAAGTGATTGCAACACAATGTGGAAATAATTTCAAAACCATTTTTAATTGATTAACAGGCAAGGTGCAGAACCCAGTCTTCCCTCCATCTGATTTCTGCTGCAACATACTGAAATGTTACCCAACGGTGGAGCACCACATAGGTTTCCATGGAGACTAGAAATGTAATGATACAAATTACCAGAGATGGTAATTTTTTGTCTTCTCTTCTTCTCTGGAGAAATAAAAAGAGCCATCAGCTTCACAACAGTCAAAAGAGAGAAGAAAGTTATCAAAAATTGTTTAAAAAAGCTCCTTATGTATTCTGTGAGCCCTCAGAAGGTGTGCCTCAGGGCTAGGTCCTCACTACTGAAAACAGGCAGTCAATGGAGTAATTCGGATTTGGTACTAACTGAAAAATTGGGCTGTTGTCTTTAAATACATGAGTATATTTTGCTTCTTAAGTTACTACCTTTCCAAACTATTTTACTTTTTTTGTTATTGCTAGATAAACATACAGAGAAGGCCTTGAAGTATTTCATACTAATACATAGATGGAGTTTGAGCTAATTGGTCAAAGCTACCGTTTCTTTCGCAGACAACAGTGAAAACCTGCTGATATATGTAACCTCTGCAGACTGGCTGCTGGGTAATTTACCTTTGTAGTTAAGTGCCACATATCCCTTACTTGCAGTACAGGTAATTATGTGTAACTAAGGGCAGCTTGAACATGTAGGTTCCTCCAAGAGCACAATGATTTGCCTCATACATTGAACTGGAGCTAAAATATGTTGTACTCCTGATATCAAATTTTTCGTAGACGGATACTCTTTACAGACTAAGTTGTCACTAGTCCTAACTTGGCCATGGAAGGTATTGGTGAGACAGTGAGGATGAACTGTGCACATTGAATACTTGCCGCACGAGCAGATAAGCTGGGACCAACTGATGAGTCCATACCTGGGTGCCAGTGGAAACACATACTGAAATGACTTACTGGCTTTTTCTTTCCAAATCAAGAGGCAGAGAGAAGGGGGATTATGCTTAGAGGTCTTTCTAGAGGTCCTGCAGGGTGTTTGAGGCAGGAAGGGTAGCAGGGGAACAAGTCAGAGCCATGAGATGGTGCAGACTTTTTCTTGAACATAAGAGGACAGCCTGGGACAGCCTTAGTTAAATTTATACTTCATCCTTCCTGTACAGAGGGTAGGTCTTAAAGATGACATCTCAACTCTCTCCTGTTAGTGTACTTGGAGCTAGATTCCCCCATTGATGTAATTTATATGACTACTTATGGAGGATTCAGCCCACTCACAAGAGAGAGAAATACTAACTGCATAAAGGTAATAAAGATAGTGAATAATCATGCTAATGGGAAATTATCAGAAGTAGCAGTATGAAGGAAAATTGCAAGCTGTTAAGCATGCTCTGTATAAGATTAATGAAAATGTATGATGGATCTTACAGTATGTCTTAGATAATGGAATACAAAATTATGCAACTGAAGATTCAGAGTCAGGATTAAATGTGGAGCCTCACCTTTCTCTTTCATGCTTTTGACTGTTTTTGTGTGCACATGAATGCTGACACTGGATACAGAAATTTTCTTCTTTGGACAGGAAACAGATACATATTTTATATATCTTAAATTATTTAAAGCAGAAATAATTGACATTGAGGTGCAAAGATAAGACACTCGTTTTTGCAATCTTACTGACAGAACGGGCTCAGATTGAGTAGATGCAAGTTAATGCCATGCTTGCATCAACACCCACAAATCTTCAGAAAATGCATGTATTTTCCCTTTGAACAAGATTCTTCCTTATTATTATTACCTTTATGCTATTAACTTTCCACTAACATCACAAGTTCAGAGTGAATAAAAGCAGGGACGGTCATTTCCAATAATTGCACAAACTCTCAGGCTCTGGATAAAGCAAGGACGGGGTCTCTGGATCCTCTCCCCACTACTGTCTTATCGCCCCATGGCCTATTGGCACCCAGGAGAAATGCACTTACCTGCCCTCAGCCTTCTTCCCACACCACCACACTGCCAAGAACACAGTATCACGGAAGGCAGAGAAGCCCAGGGGGCTCTTTGCCATTGTGAAATCCTAGAGAAACTGCAATGAAAATGACAGCAGCTGATTTGGGAAGCCAGCCCTATTTCCCCAATGAGCAAGGTAGTAAAGACCCACTCACAGTAACAAGCGTTTCAATGCAGCCCCTCATAAGGGATCACACTTAAAGGCAGAATTAAGCTGGATTCTTGTTTGGTCAGCTGGAGAAGAACTAGATTTTTTTTTTAGAAAAGCTTTTTATATTGTATGCACACACAGCATGCAGAGCTCTTAGAAAACTGGCCCAAACATTAGTGCCCGCAAAGATGCGGAGCTTTTTTGAAAAATCTGAGTCATGAGCTATTTTAGGGACAAATGCAGGTGCTGTAATAAGACCAAAGTTAGCAGCAAAACACCCAAGTTCCCTGTACCATCAGTGGAGCTATGGCTCTCTAGCTTGTAGTTGAACTGGAGCATCGAAAAACATCTGGTCTTGATATAAAAAGTCTGTATGATGAGTAATTTACATATACTTGGGTAACCTCTTCCAGTACCTGATTGCCCTAGTGTTAAAAAGTATAGAATAAAATAGTGCTTTAAAGGCACTTCCAATGGCTAACTCATAAACACATTATAAATAGTAATGAGTTTTGATTCACAGTATTCCCAGTAGACATGCCACACGTAATTATTTCTCTTTTGAAGACATACAGAAAAAACATTGTTAAAAACAGAGTTTATTTTGGGTGCCATAAGTTTTGGCAGTCTAACTTGAGCTTGCTAATACGCAAAGTACTTCAGTTGTTGATGACTTCACTGGAGATGTGGATACTAGCCACTTCTGCAGATCAGAGCCACAGCACGTTAACTGTGCATGCCCAGCAAGGAAGAGCAAATCGGGGAAATTAAACCTTTACAAGGCTAACTGCCAGGGTTACAAGTGTGCATGAAGTTGCACACTCGGGTTGCTGCCCTTCTGCCTGCGGGGGGCTGTTTCCCAGGCCCTGCTCAGAAGACCTCTCCGGGAGACCCCTCGGTGGCTGTTCTGCCTCAGTGTGACCCACGAGTGGTCCCACGTCCCCGGGGACGGCGGGAATAGGCTCAGGTAGTAAACATTCTTCTCCCCTTGGTGCCAAGGGAATGGGCAGTTTGCATCAGGGGCTGTACCTCTCTACTCGGTAAACGGTTACAGGCAGCTACAGGAGCAGCCCGACGGGCAGGGGATATACTCCCCCCCCCAACCCCAAGATAATAAATTTGGGAGCTTTACATGTTACGCCTTCCCCAGCATTCAAGTTGAGCTCATCTACGCCAAACGCTGCTCCGACGGGGAGCGCTGCCGTCCCCCGAGCCCCGGGCTGCCACGGGGCCGCCGCTTGTCGCAGAGCCGCGGCGCAG
>NW_010972676.1:9130130-9140763 GCF_000737465.1 Haliaeetus leucocephalus
CGGCTCCGCTCCCCGAGAGCTGCTGCAGGCTCCGCTGTCCACCTGCGCCCGGCTCCGCTCAGCCGCCCGCGCCACCTCAGCCTCGCCCCCGCTCGCCGCCCCGGGGCTTATTTTCTGTAGCAGCCTGGCACCGGTCTTGGGCCTCTTGCCCCCCAGGCAGCTCGTCTTCTGCACCGCCTCGTCTCCATTCCCTGCAATTTCAAATCTCCACGCTCGTTCATTCCTGCGATACCGGCTAATTCTGGTTTGGCGGAGGAGATTTGCAGTCTTCTCACATGCACACTCTTGTGGCTGAATGAAGTTTATTGCTGCACAGGTTATCGCCGGAAATTCACATCTGAGTGAGTTAGCGGATATAATCCAATAAAAGCAGCCAGTATCAAGATCTTAATGGCCGTTGGATTATGTTTACTTCAGAGAGGCTGGTTGAATTCATGTAGCCAAACCACCCTAAGAGTGAAGCTTGAAAGCTTCATTGTATAGTACCTTATTTGTGCAATAAATAAGCTTCAAAAATATTCCTCCCTTAGGAGAAGAAAAGAGTCGCAGAAATAATACTTCTACTTTTTCAAAGCAGTATCCAGACCTCAGCTGTATCTTCCTGAATAATCTGACATTAATGAGGTATACATTCTGCGTATTGCAGGCTATTGCTTTGACTATCTGCAGTGAATTTACCCAGGCTAAAGTGATTGTACGCCAACTGGACAAAACTTTCATGATCAGGGAATCCTGGTGTGCTACAGCAGTGCATTGTGCAGCATAAATAAAGGCTGTTCAAGAAGATGTAAGGAGTAGTTTGAGAGAAGACGAAATGAGGAGAGACCAACAGAAATGTTTTAATGATGTTATACATGCTGTCTATGTACATAACATCATGGTTCAGAATCTGTTAGAATTGGTTTGGGGGGCTTTAAAAATATGTGTTTGGGGCTTTTTATATATTTTTCCTGAATTTTTATTTGACCATACTCTGGCCTATGTGCTGTTTACACATACAAAGCTCATCTATTTTTTCTTAAAAGTTTAATATTCTGTTCCATTATACATCTAGTCCATCAAATATATCGATATGAAACACTTCTATCTGGTTTTGGTTCAAGTGTCTGGCCAACTATGGGCTATTGCTATGGCTTCAGTCTTTACGTAAATCTTTTACTACTTTGCATTGTAGTCTTGAAAAGATAATCCTTTTCCAGCATAAACAACTAGATTAGTGTCAGAGACTTGCGATTGGGCTCATTTACTTGTCCTTCGTAAACAAAACTAGATATCCCATTTTAAAAGATTATGGTATTGCATTGCAAATGTGTGTCATTCTGAAGTATACATGTTCCCCGATTACTTTCTGTTTTATAATACCTTGCCCAACAGTGTATGGGCATTCGTATCTCAGATTTTAACTTTGGCATTAGCTTTTTGGCTGGAGTCTGGTTTCTTAAAAGGTTTAATGCAAGGGGCTTGACACTTGAAACTTGCTGCTTATTGGCTAGTGTTGTTACCCAAGTTTGAGACACATACATTTTGATTTGTGAATCATCTAACATGTTAAGATACTTTATTAAACCTACCACAGAAACAGATTTACTGGGATTGTGGGATGACTAGTTACAAAAATATTTGTTTGGCTGTTAACCCATGTTCCCTCTAGTACTTGAGATGCCACCTGTGTGCTTAAATCCTTGTGCTAATAGAGATTCTGTTTTTACAGTTTGATTTGATGGAGAATTCACTTAGCTGTGTCATACTGCTTCAGCAGTTCTGGTTCATAAGTCACTGCAGTTCTGGCTAAAATCTTGGATTTATGTTGTCTCTTGAAAAGATGAGTATGTATGGATCTACTTGAATTTTAACCATTAAATTGTTCAGGTCTAGCAGCAAGGGTACAAATGATGTTCAGTACGGAAAAATGTCTGTTTTGTAAGAATGGGAAGGACAATTCTATGGTATCACAAAAAGTTTGCAGTTTTTAGGAAAGATGCATAAGGTGCCTGATGCAGTAAAATAGGATGTAAACAAAGTCTGACTGACCCTGGTGCCTTAGAAATCGTAACTGTATAAAATGGTTGGATGGCAAGCAGAGTAACCCCAACTGAAAAGGAGGAACTTTTTACTAGTCCCTTAAACATGATGGTAATTATATGTCATAATATAACTTAAAGGGAGACAGGAACAAAGGAAGGGAGAGAGGGAAGAAGGCAGGAGTAGGAGGAATTGGTAACTCAATTTTGCTTACTATCGGGGGGCCATTATGGTGGCTTAGACTTTTACGGTCATAGAAGTGGTGGTTGGAAGGGATCTCTGGGGTCTACCCAGTCCAGCCTTCCACTGGAGGCAGGACTGTGACCTCTGGTATTTCAGGTCAGCCATGGCTTTGCCTAGCCTGCCCTTGAAAGCCTTCAAGGATAGAGACTTGACAGCCTTTCTGGGCAGTATGTTCCTGCGCAGCACCACCTATACACAATCACATGCATCTAGTCACAATGCCAGTGACACAATTTGTGGCCTTTTCTCCTTGTTTTACCATTTGCTACTACTGAGAAGAGTTCAGCTCAATGATCTTTGCCATTCCCCTTCAGGTAGTTTTAGATTGTTAGCCCATCTCCCCTCATTTTCTTCTTTGCCAGGCTAACCAAGCCCAACATCTTCAACATCTCTCCACAAGTCATACGCTGTAGGGCACTTACCATCTCATCAGCCCTCTGCATGCCTCTCTCCTGTTTCTTGATGTCCTTCTTGAATTGAGGAACCCCAAACAGGACACACTATCCCAGCTGTGGACTCAGTAGCACTGAATAAGGAGGGATAATAATTTCTATTCATCTGCTGTCCATGCTCCCTTCCTAATGTAGCTCAGTCTGTGGTTCACTTTATTTGCAATGAAAACACCCTGTTGGCTCATATTCAACTTGGTGTCCACTGTGACAGCCACATGCTTTTCAGCTGCTTAGGCAGCCTGCACTGGTGCCTGGCACTATTCAGCCCCATGTGTACAACTTTGCACTCCTTGTTAAACTTCATGAGGTTTCTGTTGACCCAATTTTTAAGTTTCTTAAAGTCCTCTCAACTCCACTGTTTGGTTTGAGAACCATCCCTTCTAAGTTAGTATTGTCTGAAAATCTGCTGCAGGTGCATCCTGTGTCATAATCCAAGTTACAATGAAGGTAATGAACAATACTGGCCACAGTGTTGACCCCAGAGTGTTCTGCTTGCACTGGCCACCAAGTAAACATCAACCCATGGATTACTACTCTTCAAGGAATCCACCCAGTTTCAACCCATCTAGCAGTTCATTCATCCATCCAGATCATATGCCAGCTTTTTCCTCACCTTGGGCTTTAACCACTTGCTTAATCCCCATTGCTCAAAATGGCAGCTGTGCTGGAGAGCTTACAGATCGTATAGCCCTCTGAAAATGTGTATTGATGAAAATATAAAGTGCTGATTTAGCTTCCCAGCACTTTTCGTCTACTATTGCTCCAGTGCTGATGCTCTCCTCCCTAAAGATCTCATTAAGTCGTTGCCACCCTGCTTCCCATGAAGTGGTAGTACTGCAGTGATTGATGAGGAAATAAAGATTTGAAATAACAGCTTGGTTGATGCAGTATCAAGATGCAGAACAGAAAAACATCTTGCTCCCAGTTTTGTTTGATCCTTGAACTTTTAACCAGTGCAAAGTATCACCAAAGAACCCGGTCAATTCTTGCTACACAGTTATTGTTTAAAAGAAAGATAATTTATAGTATATAAAAATTTCACCTCCTCTTTCTTTCAGTAACCTCTCTGGGTTACTGAAGAATTCTGTATATTTGGAAGGGCATTTGGAAGGTCCTGAGTTAAAAAGGAAAAAAAGGAAAACAAGCCAAACAATATTTTAATTTGGCATAGAGATTGCACACTAGTACAGCTTGCTTATGATACCATAAAAGCTTGTGGTTCCTCTTCATTTTGGCAACACCGGACTGCCAAACAGAAATATACATGCTTCCTTGTTTTTCCCACTGCTTTTCTGAAGAGAATCCTTGGTATCTTCGGTGGATTTACCACAAAACAACATCCTCAAAGAATACCCTGAGCAAGTACGAACATTTTCAGCAGTTCCCCCACCTCCTCCCATGATAGCTGCAGAGTCTTACCCAAATGGGAAAGAATGAACTTGCTATCCTCAAATTCACTCAAGACTGAGGATAGACCATGGGAATGGAATTCCAAAGTGGAATAAAAAGCAACATTTTTATCATTGCTGGCATGGAGATTTCCATTTGGACAATAGCTACTTGTCTTTTCTCTTTCTTCCCTTTCCAAGAGTTGATGCATTATAGCAGCTACAGATATGGGAGGGATCGGATGTCCTGTCTGATTTTCTTAGATCCTTCAGGGACACCATGTCCAAAAAACTATTATGTGTATCCTGTGAGAGATATGAAAGTTTCCTGGAGTGTATTAAAAGGACAAAAGGATGGTCCTCAGCAGATGGGGATGCTGAAGAGGTTAACAATCCTGCCTCAGAGCGGCGTGGGTATTTCATCAGTGCTTTGTCAAGATTCATATTAGAGATTCCCCCAGCAAAACTGAATATTGCTGTTTCACACATGAGGGGTTGGAGCCAGGTTCTTCCTGCCACAAGAAGTGCAGCAAGAATGAAGGGGAAAAGTGAGTGAGAAAAGGACACTGAGCTGGAAAAGCAGCCCAGAGAGCTGGCAGGGGACATTGGATGGGTAGGAGTATGTATAGTGGCTTCTGCTTCTGAACTGAACTGCTGCCACCCACATACTTTTAAGTGCTTCAGGGGTGGCAGCAGCAGCAAACCTGTGTTTCCAGGTTGTAGATGAAGAAGCCAATGGGAGGATTGATATTCTGTGACTCCTTATAGTTATTTCCCTGCTTCACAAAGTCACAGCAGAGGAGAAATGGCACTTGCTCACAAAACAAAGGAAGATGTGATAAACCAGTCCTTTTTTGCAGCATTAATTTCAGCCTTGTACATTAGAAATCCAAGTTGCGTGTTGAGAAGGTAAAATAAACTACCTTATCAAAAAAATCCTATTAGTTTTAAGTGCTATTGTAACACACGTTTTGCACGTGGTGAATCTCGCTTTTCTGGTTGAAAACGTGTGAGCCTAAGGGCGTGGTTGCAGTTGGTTAAACATCAGAAGTACTGTACTAGGAGAAAGAACTCAAGGGCCCTCCGATATGACTCACAGTTGCACTGCAGTCACTTCCTCCTCTGGGTCAAACTTGTGCGTATAAGAAATCTGAGAGCATTCAGTGAGAAGTGTATGACTTGGTCATGCGTTGCACCTGTTGCAAATATACCAAATTAACTGCAAATTCCAGTAAAGTCAAATTAGCACTCAACTAGTTAATATAAATTCTAGTATTGATTTCAGTGGTACCAGGGTTTAGTCCTGCAGTATGTGGCATTCAAACCACAGTATTAATCTGTGTGCAGTAGTTTTCTAAATTTTCTCTCTTGAAATATTTTAGTCCAGTGGGTACAAAGTAAATGTTTTGCATATGTCTTGTCTAAACCAATAAATTTGTTTTTTACTGGAGATTAAGCATAGTGTTTTAAATATATTGCTAGCTTTGTTCTGTCATTTGCTTTATGCTTATCTTGACAGGCACTTAGGCCAAAAGAATCTCCTGATCTGTAAGCATTTTGAAAATATTATATAAAACAGTATCTGTGCTTGTAAACTTTGAGTTGATCTGAGATGGATTTGAACTGTGTGATTTTCTTTTCTGTTTCTCTTTTTATTCTCTGTAGCACCATTGCCAAAGTATTGCATTTTTTTTGATAAACAGTTCATGAAATATCATAGCTTTTATGAAATACTAACATCAAAATTTTAATAACGTGATGTGTATAAAATCCCAGAGCAATATCTTTTTCAAAAAGGTATTTTTGAAACACAAGAACTGCAACAATATTCATGAGAACAGAGCAAGGAAACAATTATTAGAGACAGGAGGAGACATATGTGCTGTCCTCCACTGGAACAAGAGCTGTAACTATTTTAGCCAAGTTACAGTAGGTAACTTAGTTCACAGCTAAATTGCATTGTGCAATTAGTGGGTCAAATCTCATAAGGTCATCTGCATCAGTACTTGAACCAGATATTTTCACGTTGCAGGAAGCTGCCAGGGTGTTCCTGGACTTTGCTGCTGTGGCACTCTCCAAAGCTGCATGGGCATTTTTGGAGGGCCAGAATGTGACTGATCTGCATTAGGCCAACAAACCCAGAGATCGCGCAACAGAGATCACTGTGAGAGTTCAGCCAGAACAATTTGTACAAAAGCTGATGTGATGTGTCCAAGATAGAGTCATTCCTTCCTTCTCAGTAACTGTTCCAATGTCACTTGCTTGTTTTGTTGGGTTTTTTTCAATCTCTGTCTAAGTAGGACTCATATTTTTAAGGGCCACAGTTTTCCCTAAACAGAGATAGGGAAAAGGAATGCAATCCTTGGACCATCATTTTTCAATCTTTATTAAACTGCCTCAAGTTCTTTAAAAAATTTAAATAAATATGAACAGGAGTGCAGAATAGAAATATATTTTATGTTTCTTTTATTTGCGAGCATTTTGTAAACTTCAAAATGAAATTCAAACATTTATATTAAGGCCTGAGTTAAGTTTTCATTCTTGAACCGTAAACAGAGGGCTTCCTTTGAAATCAATAAGAGTACAAACTAAAAAATCATTGCCTTGTGCTTAGTTTGCCCATATGTCAGTATATAAAGAAATAATTGCAACTTTTCAAGGTCAATTAAACTTTCAGTGCTACATTATCGCTATGCCAATCTACATATGAACCCCTCCCACAACATTTCTTCTTATCCTTTCTGCAGTACATTTCTCCAGTGAGCTCTAAGTGAAGTCAACATTTCAACCTTTGATGATATGCCATCCATGGTAGTCCTGCGGGTACTGGGCATCCTGTGACCACTTTCCAAAAGACATTACATGCATCAGAAACTTGGTCTTAATCAGTAGTCTCTAAAGCTAGACCATCTGTCTCATGCTTTTGTGAGCTGGATTAGTTCCCATGTGCTGTGTGGGGCACACAGATCACTATCGCTTATTTTCTTACCATATGACAAACTGCAAACCAACAGGATCAAGAGTACGTAGAACAAAAAGTGATAGATCACTTGTGTGGATGTCATGGTCTGGATTATGAGGGGTTTTATATGAAAAGGAAACATCCACAAATTCTGAGCAGTTACTGTGGAATTGTCTTTGGGGAGGTAAGACTTCTCTGAGCTTCTGAGATAGAGGGGTGACCTGTTGGGTGGAAGAAATCATGCTCTGATTTCTAAGCAAGCAGTGAAAACCATGCACTACCTGTAAGAATGTTTCCCATTCAATACAGAACAGAAAATACAATATAGTTCATTTTGTTTTATTGTCAAATTAGTAACTGTTTTTCAATATTACCATTTCTGTTACTTTTGCTATTTATTTTAGATTTTTTTATAGATATGTTAACATCCATGTCTAAAGAAATCAACATGGTGTAGTAAATAGAAGTAAAAAAAAAATTAATTGAGCCATGGTCGACCGTTCGCATGAAATTAAAGTATCTGTGTTCATCGTGTCGTGCAGTCCTAATGATCGCAGAACGTAACCTAGCACCAATGAAATTTCAGATTTCAGGGCTTTAATATTTTAGAAATTCCTTCATATTTGGTAATATAATGGACTAAATTGTTCTCTTTTTTTTCCCCCAAATTTGACATTAGTGCTTTAAATGATGTAGAATTAATTTTTCAGAATCTGCCTAGCAACAAAAGATACTCTCTCTCCCTCTAGTGGAGGATAATAAAATAGTTTTCTTTCCGTTTTTGCGTGTGTAAACCACGAAAAAATACTATCAGAGGTTGAAAGCTTTTCTGAACAAGAATATATCATAATTTGTGTTTAATGTATAACATAAATGTTATATGAATAGCAGTGTAATAAGAGATATTTTCATATTAATATTTTTTCTGCATGTGCACCGTTTTTAAGGAGATCCTTAATGGTATAAATTGTAAGGTATTTATGTGTGTAAATATTTACAGATATCTAGACACATTTTAAAGTAGCAATACAGGCTTAGCCGTTAAGGTTAAAAATAAACCCTAATTTCAAAAGTAAAATACAGCATGCTTGATGTTGAACACAGGAGCATCTTGCATGTTGGTATTTGCCAGATTGATCCTCAGTTTAAAAAGCATGTGCCTAAATGATAAACTTTTTATTTTAATCTAAATTTTTTCAGCATTTGTGGTGTTCACCTTAAGAGAAGAAGGAGACTGGCACAATACTTGGATGCAATGTGTATTCCTCTCTTCTTCAAAATTAGATGTTACAATCTACTGTTTTGTTTCAGTCTCCTAATAAACAAATTTTTAAAGAACAGCATAAACATATTCCAAGCACTTAGTATTCGTTGTAAGTGCAAACTGCTTATGTAAGTAATGATTTACAGGACTAAGTCCATAATTAGGGTAGTAGAAAATACTTCTTATGTATTGCTGATTAAAGAAGATATGCCTATAATTACTCCACTTCTAGTTTCCAAAATATAACAAGACCATTGTTTCTTGGCTAGATTTGCGTTACTGTTTTCAGTGGAAAGTTTCTTATTCTGCTGCTGACCTTTTTAGCATATTTTTCTATTTTGTGTTTTTATTATCTCACTTTCTCTATTAGTATTTTTCTTTCCCTTCCTTGTTGCCATACAAAACTTCACACAGATACGTGGAGAAGCTGTCAGTCCAGGGGAATCTGAAAGATGATGTGCATGTAGGTAACTCCACAGTCTTCAGTCTTAGGAAAAGGGGCCTCCTCCACCTGCAAGTCGCTGCCTTGCACCGAGTGTGTCACTGTTAGCATTTTAGTTCAAGTTTATCTGAGTTTGTGTATTTGTTGTTCTTACCAAGGCACTAAAGGGTAAAAAGGCTACTTAACAAGAAGTGCTGGGTGATGGTTCTGGGTTGCCACTGTCCCACTCAAGTACCAGCAGAAAATGGACCTCTTAGCAATAAGGAAAATTTTTTCTTTTCTTGTACAGGGGGGAGTGATGGCAAGGACTGCAGTGCAATGAGTCACTCTAATAGCAATTGCTGTAAGTAGCACAGAAACTTAAAGAGCGGGGTGAAACAGTGCACTAAGAGATGCTACAGAAGAGATGGTGGAATGCTCTTCAGAAATGCCAGTATGGCCTCCTGACTATCTGTGCTTGAAAATCTCCTCCAGCATGAAGACGAGAGGGAATGGAGGGACAGAGGGATGTAAGAGACAGTGCTTTTGTGGCTGCCGCAGCAGCTCTGCACTTTGTCCCAATAGAGATAGGCTGGCATAAACACATCCCAGGCTCTGGAATTTTACAAAGTATTTACGGCTCCATTAGTTTGTGTGGTGTTTTAGGGAGGGTGACAGTGAACAAAAAGCAGAGGAGCAAAGTGTGAAAGGGACATTTGTCCACTCACTGTTCATGTTATCAAATGAGGAGAGAGAAGTAATAGGTTGCTGGCCAGGATAACGTAGTAATGTCATCACACACACCAGCCTGTATTTGTTGGTTATGTTTTCCCAAATGCTGTACTCCTTTCCCTTTAGTGTAATAAGAATGTAATAAAGATTATTATGAGCGAGAGTGCATCAGCTCCTGGGGCATTCAGAGCTGGTTGTTAACTTTTCCCTGGTTTCAAAATGGAGTCTTGAGCTGTAGCGGTCGGTAGTTGTCAAAGGACCTGGCAGATGTTTGGAGATGGCCTTTCTGCTTGCTGCGATGGCGACAGCTGAAGTGGCACCAAACACACAACATGAAAAAGAAAAAAAAGAAAAACTATTACACGTTCTCTAATTTAAATCAGTTGATCATCTGTGGAGCTGCATTAATAGAGAATGCAGATATGATTTTAATACAGCTTTATTTTTTACGCGTTAAGAAAGGGAATGATTGTTAACCTTTATAAGCTTCATTTTGGAAGCACTTTTAGTTCGTGTTCTGAAATGGTTTTTCGCCCAATTAATGCGTTCCTAACTTTGAGATGATGATGATTTCTGCCTTTTAGTATTTTTCAGGGGCACTTTGTTTTTAAGATTAAATATTGCAGACCCACTTCTCAAGATTTTCTTTAAAAGGGCACATGCTTCATTCAGCTCATTTCATTACTGACCTCAAGATTTTCTTAAGGGCACGTGCTTTACTCAGCTCATTTCATTACTGGCCTGACAGTTCTCCGAGTCTGCATTTTTTAATTTGTTTCTTAACAGAAATGCAATGAGACCGTAATGAGAAGCTATAATTAGCACTAATGAGGCCTCCCGGAATGAACAGTCACCACTACATGTCACCGTCCCTAAAAATAATAAGGTTTCTGCGCCTCCGGTTGCTCCTTTCCCCCGGTACCCAGGCGGAGCCGATACTGCTGCCCTGAGGCGCTGGCCGCTGGCGGCAGCCGCTGCCTCTCGTAGTTGCTGTGCCGGGCGAGGGCTTCTCTGCGGCTGCCAGCCATCGCAGACCCCTCCAAACCCGGACGCCTCGGGGGGGAAAAGGAGCGGGGGCCTCGACGGCGGCCGCCACAGCAGGGGGGGCTGTTGGCGCAGCCAACGCGGCCCGGCCCGGCGCGGCCCGGC
>NW_010972676.1:9140781-9153132 GCF_000737465.1 Haliaeetus leucocephalus
GGGCGGCCGCTGGCGCAGGCCTGGGCGGGGAGGCTGGTGTTGCAGAGTCGTGCCGTTAGAGGACCCTACCCTCGCGGCTGCTTGCTTCGTGTTCCAGGAGCCCGAATGTGGCACGTCTTTAACCTTAATTTGTCACGGATGAAAACAGCAGCTCAGTAAAGTGCGTCCCATGCAGATGTGACATACCGGACTCTTGGGGCGGGCGGGAATGGGGAGTGATGCCAGTTAGATCAGTGGAGTGACAGCAGGTCACATAGGAATCAGACACGTTATGGTTTCTGAGAACGTTGAATTATTTGGTAAGGATACACTTTTTAAAATACTTGTTTTAACCAAAATCCATCTGAAAAAGCTGCTGCTTCAGATGTACCAAATAAGATTTAAAATATTTTTTAATTCCTATATTAATTTATCTTACGCTGTTGTCGACTTACTGACGTTTTGATAGGTGATTTAAGTAAGGCCATTATAGGAAAAGGGGGTTTATTGTTCAACAAATAGTCTGTATCCTTGGAATTTTATAAAAGTTTGTTGCACTAAATAACAGCTGTTAACTCTTGTTGAGTATCTTTAGTATGCACAATTCATAGTGCTTTACAAATCATTATAAACATTACATTGTTTCACAAACAATGCCATTTACGTCACAGAGAAGCCAAGAGACGCGGAGCAGACTGCTGAGAAGACTGGAAATAATGAGCTAGTCCTCTGACCCCATTTTGATGACTCTTTGACCCAAAAAGCGGGTAATGCTTGATAGGCGGGTAAGGCTGATAATCCTGGGCCTCTAAGGGGGTTACAAATTGCGTGCAGTAAACCTTAGAATCTCTGGTGTTCACATCAGGCTCAGAGATCTATCCATGGTTTCAATACTTACCGAAACACACCTGACATCTGCTAGAAGGGAGGGTTCCTTGCTGTCGGCTGCAGTATTTTGAGTATAGAATATAGTACAGAAAGTGTATGTCTGACCTTTGTGTCAAAGTTAAATTGCCCTGGATGTTCTCCCTGCAGTTCTTCTGGGGAGGTGAGGATTGACCTTATCCTCACTTTTTAAGAAGAAAATGTTGTGGACTAACTAGTACGACTACTAAATGATGAGGTCTTTGTTTTCCGTAGTTACAGCAGCTTTATAGAACCAAATCTAACCTTACTCTGTCAACAGCCAACTGCAAACCCTCATTACCTTTTGTACAGTTCGCATCAAGTCCCTTGGCCTGATTCTGCCAGAGAGCTCCAGGCGGCTTTAGGTAACTGTTCTCACAGTATCATTTGTCAGACCAAGGTTTTGACTTACGCAAAATCAGAAGGGAGAACAGTCATCACCTGATTGCCAAGTCATGGTTTCAAGTGGGAGAACACAGGGAAAGAAAACTGTTACTAAATCTTTCAAATGTTAAATTATTTTAACTAATTTTACCCTCAGTTTCATTCACCACTAATTAAAGTTCATTTATAAACAGAAGAAAAAAAAGTCCTAGCCAGTGATGATAAATGTTTTGTGAAATACTTTATTTATAATAAATAATGGAATAAATTGTAAAGAAGCCTGGATTCAGTAAATGTGTACACTGACTATGAAAATTGCCAGGAAGTCTTTATAGAGAGAGTCTCTCTCATGAAAAACATCAGTTTCATTATTGCCTATTACACAGGACCAAGTCCATAACAAGTTAACATGTATGACACTAATCCTGCAGTGTGCACATCTGGGGCCTAAATGATACAGAATATTTTTCTGGGGTTTTTTTTTTCCCCCTTATGTTTAAAGAGCTAGATTTGCATTTCAAGTTGATGCCTATTTTAAGTCTCTTGTTTTGGGGGATTATTAGTTTTTTAATATTTTAGAGGTCTTATGTCCATCTGCTTAGTTCATCTGAACTTCTGGCCGCTTTAAGATGTTTCAAATTTGACACCTAAAAATTGAGATGCAAATGACTTCTGATGCTTTGATAGCAGTACAGTGTGTTGTATTTTTAAATGTATCTTGATTTATGTGTTTCTTAGTGCAGTTAATAACTTATTTGCTTACAGTTAGCTGGAGTGGCCTGCAGCTGCTCCACTGAAATCTGTGGGTGTTTTTTAGCTTTGACACCAGCGTGAGCCTGGCTCTGCTCTAACCTAGACGCTGTGCAGCTGCTTTTTACCATACTTGCATGGCTATGATAACATCGTATTAGTCAGAACAATGAGGAGGCAGAAGCAGAGCTAAAATTGAAGCTTTAAGGATCTGACTCATTCCGTTTCTGGCACAACGAGGTGCAAATTGCACTTCCTGAGTTTGCAGCACACCTAGCAAACCTCAATTACAGCACACCCCAAATGCGCTATGCTATGAAAAGGCCTGCTCACTGCCTCAGCGCATACCCATTAACTTGCATGTTGTTGCTTCTCGTTGCTAATTTAATGTTGGTAGCGGCTTCTTGTAGGATGTTAGCTGAAAGCAGGCTTTGTGTTGTTGCAATTCTCCTTACCAGTTTTGCAGTCTTTGCTCACCGTCACTGGGAGAGGACTGCTTGTAGTAACAGTATCCTGATAATCTTCAGCTTGACAATAACTTGACCGATGTAGGGCCCCCATCCTCTCTGCCCTTACCTTTTGATATTGACAAGGGGAATACTAGTAATTGCAGTACCACTCAAGGTGGTAATAAGCAGCATATTGCCTAGTGGTTTTTTTTCTCAGAAATAGCAATAAACCTGCTTCTCAGATGTGTTCCATCTGTTCCATCAACCAGAACAATTTTATGACCCCAATTCCATATAATTGTATCCAAAAAAAGCCCAAAGCTGGCAAGTGCACTGGCGTCTTGCTGAAAGCACGTTGCAGCCCCTTTCAAGCCACAAGCCCTGGTCTGAGAAATACCAACAAAAGGTAGTGCACTGTAGTAATGTAAGTCAGATTCAGCATATACTGTGCATGGAGATAGCCACAAGGTATGCTCAGCATGAGGAACCCACAAAAGGAAATTCTGTCTGCAAATCCGTGGTGGCTAGAGCAAAGGAGGAGCTTTCAAGGGCAAGTCAGAGAAGATGGTAGACATGTTTTACCCAGTGCCCTTGTCGTTACACAAAATATTCTGGTGCAGATATCCCTGCTTGCTGCTGTTTTCTACACAGGATACCAGTTTGCAGCTGGTAGTGAACATGAACAAAGCAAGGCATGCTTGTCGAATCCCGAGGTTGGAGCGACTCAGGTTCGTGGATTTCCTTAGTCAGAATTGAGGTGAAACAACACCAGGGAAGTTCAAACAACAATCAACATTTATTCAGCCAAGCTAACCTTGCCCAAGTACAAGTGAACTTACCAATATGAACCGTGCATCATGTCATTAAGCCGCCATTTGAAAAGAGAAGGCAGGTGTAGAAAAAGAAGTGGAAAAAAGGAGAACAAAACTGTGTCAGTGAACTGTACAACACATGCTAACCATACATAAGCCTTAGTTATTTGGGGATAAATTCAAAGAAGAAAATATGGAGAGCCCTCCACTGAGTCATGAGCTTCAGAGCAGACCCCCTTGCTTTCTAGACTCCTTCTCAAAGAGGAGCCCAGGGGCAGCTAGAGCTCACTCCTAGTCCCAGACTTGGTCAACAGTTTATGTTTAAAAGGATGAGGTGTAGGGACTGGGGCAGGGGAGGAAAGAGAGGAAGAAAGAGAGAAGAAAAGGATTTCACCAGTCCTGGGTCCAGCGTTGGTCCAGCCAGTCTAGAGATCCAGTTCTGGAGGGTGCACACCGAGAACTCGTCTTCCCTTCTTTTATACCTCAAGGGTCTGCCCCTGTAGGTGGGAATTTGCCATCATTGAGCAAGTGCAGTGCGAGCTCAGGAGTGTTCCAGAAGATGAGTCGGTGGTCTCGACATGCGCAGTTCGCGTTCCCAGGATTCTCTGAAAATGGGTCAGTGGGCTTGGGGGGTCATTGGGGAATTGCTTCTCTCTCCCTGCAGGCATGACCGCTATCTGGCCTTTCCTCCAGGTGCATATATTGTGCTTCTTCTCATGGTTGCTTAAGATAAGGAATTGTGGCTTTGGAGAAGCACCGTCCCACCCTCTGTGGGGCCTTCTCCTCCAGCCACATTTTCCTGTTCACACAACTCCGGTGCTTTTACAGAGGCCATCTTCTCCACCAAAGTTCTTTATCGAATGTCTGAGACATTACCTATAATTTGTCAGACCATCACAATGCTCCAGCTAACTTTTTAGGACTTTCATAGACATCTGCTTTGGGGAAAGGCTTTTTTGTTGTCATTCTAAGGCTTGGAACCAAAATTTGGATCAAAAATTTGGAGGTTTTGTGGTTGTTTAATCCACATTTTCCAAGCCACTTATGTTTTTCTTCCACAGTTAAAATTCACTGTGTACATTTGAGATTCTCAAAACTGATTAAGAGAGTCCCAGGAACGAATTTTCATTAAAGGTGAGTTAATTTTTCAGTTATATTGTTATTTACATGTATTTATTTCTACAGCACTTAGAAGATGCTCTCTTGAAACCCCCTGGACAAATGGAAGGCCATAGTACTTTATAAAAACAGCAACGATCCAATCTCAGATGCAGAACTGACTAATAAGCAGTGAGAATGGGTAGTGCTGATGTATAAGGAGGTATGCTTGCTCAATCACATCTTTCATCTTGATTATCTATACTTACCTTACTGAGTGCCATGACCTTGTAAGAATCACTCAACCTATTTCCCATGGGCTATTCTTTTCCCTATTCCTTCTCATATTACTTTTAATATTCCATTTTTTAAGAGGATTTATTTCTGAAACACTTCATGCATTTCTTAGAAAATTTTGAAACAGCTTTGAAGGCTTGTTTAAGGGACAGGTGAGGTGAACTACATGCAATTAAATAGTTTATATCATTCATGCCATAAGAAAAATACCAAAAGCTCTTTTTTTTCTATTGTACCTGGGTGGAAGAAGGATTTTTGTAAAATTTTCAGAGAGGAATCGTAGAAAATATATTGGGAACCCAAAGAATATTGACAGAATGATAGAGCGTCCTCCCCAAATAACAAAAAATTTGGACAATGGGTGTATATGTTCCCTTTTCTGTGAAGGAGAATCAGAGCAGCTCAATTGTGTATCATATGCCATAGGCTATTAACAGGTATTCTACTTAACACAACTAATTAATTAGGAGAATTACATTCTAAGCAGAGGATCTGAGTTTTGTTACTTCTTCTGTTTCTATAAAAATTCAGACAACCATGGTAAATCTATGATAGCTGTGAAGCTATTGTATTTATGACAATATTTGTATCTCTTGCTATTACTCTTTTGGTTGAGTCTGTGGTGGCATAAAAACATTGTAAATGCCTAGAGAAAGATTTACATTCTAAATACGTAAAGACATCCTAGACGTTTTGTTTTTTAAAGTAGCTTCTTTATTTTAGCTTCTCTTTTAATTTCTTTTGCTTCTTCTTTTACGATGAGCAGTATTTTAACAACACAGGGAAGGAAACAGAAGCATGAACTACTCCAGTTTCAACAGAGACAAAATACAAGGTAGGTTAATTTTTTTGAACATACAATCAAATTATATCATATTCCTTTAATTATCAGGTGTTGATAGGCATGAGTGTACTGTTGAAATGCATATTATCTCTTTTTTTTAAACTCATGTTTTCCAAATAAAAGCCTGGATATTCTCTACATGAAACTCTTAAAAATAAAAGGTTGAATTTAAGACTACAGTTTGTGTGACACTGAAAGAATAAAACTATACCCAGTAGCCTAAACTTCAGATGAATGGGAATACACCAGATTATTCTTCTCAGTAGTAAGAAAAACTGCTCCTGGAAAATGTACTTTTATATTTAAACTCTGCAGGATATATTTGAAAATTAATCTTGATATTCTTCAGTGAGTCTGCTCCCTAAGATTTGATGACATATGTCTTTAAATATTGCCTTATTACCAAATTTTCCTACTTCTGAATTATTTTTAGATCATCATTCTCATAATTTAAGTTCACTGTGTTCCTACACTCTTTTTGTATTGTGAAACTTCTCCAAATGACATTCCTGAATTTCAGAATAGATTATTGGTACAAAACCAAAATACTTTTGAATGTGTCCCATCTTCTTAACTTTTTACCTATAGTTAACAACATTCTTTCTCATGAGTCTGAATAAAATGGGGATACAAGCTAGAAAGCATTTAGCATCAAATCCCGCAATCACACTTCCATCTCGATCCAGTCCTGTCCCATTGAAACCAGCAGTACCCTTATGCTTCAGTGGAAGACAACCTGTTATGTTAGCAGGAATTATACATAATTTTCTGGCATCATGTACTTTGATCTCTGGTAGGTTTTTTACATCTAAGGACAGTAAAGAAGTCAGAAAGTGTCCTTCCAGGCATCTAGGTTTCCTTTGTTTTTACTTAGGATGAGTATCATTGTGGTCCCAGGCAGGAGGAAATGAAAAATCAGAAATCAGGAGTTCAGATCATAAATAATAGAACATTCTGGGTACATATGTAATAGTTCTGAGAGGAAAGAAGTCATCACAATGTACGTAAATAAGGCACTTTTGCACTGTAGAGAGATGATTGTCTTTAAATAACATGGTGGTTGTATTTGTCCTGTTTTGCAACAAGACATTGTTCCTGCTGGTGTGTTGTTACTATATCACATAGGTGGCAGAGAAGCCTACAGACATATTGCAAATTTGGAGTTTTTTTCCAAATAGAATTAGATCCAGTCAGTTTCATAACATTATGAACAGTTTAGAAATACCTTGTCTGAACATCAGTGTGACCTCTTCACAAGTGATGCCTTCCTAGCAACTCACATTGTAATCCACATTTTTTTCTTGTTTGAAATCTCCCTCTTATTAGGATTACAATTAGAATTAGGCCAGCATCAGAGCTGTTCATATGGTGCTGTTTGGGATGAAATTCAGTTTCCTAAATAGAGGCTTCCAGGGCCTTTTAAAACATCCTGAGTTGCCCAAGACATCCATATGGGGCTGTCAGAATAAGGAGACCCTTATTCTTTTGGAGCACAAAGTGGTTGAAAGGTGGGACACACTATAGCTGCCAGTTTTTAGGTAGGTGAAATCCCCTCCATGCTGTCAGCAGACAGCGTAGAGTCAGTACTGTCACAGCTACTGCCACTGTTGAAAGGGGAGCTCCTTCTCATGTCACATAGCAGCATCACTGACTGCAGGAAGGACCACATAGTCCCCTTAGATACAGACACTTCACCATGATACTGGCTGAGCAGTTAGTAAATACGAGGTCCTGAATGTCAGATTGGCCTGCCCATCTTGAGAGGGTGGAGTTTCCTTCTGCTGAGAGTGTATTCTGTTTTATTTGCATTACCAGACCTCTTCAGCAGCTAAATATATAAGTATTATAAATCTTTTTATTTCCATAGTGACCAAACTTTCAGATTTTCAGTGACTCAGATTATGAAAAATTTGTAAACATATTAAGTCAAAATTAGTATGGAGTTTTGAAAGTCAATAGATGTAGCAATTATAAAAGATAGTATAAAACAGATTAGAGTGGAGATCTGGTTTTAATTTCCTTTAAATCTTTCCTAATTTATCAGTGTAATGCCCATTAGTAGTGCCTGAAATAATACAACTAACATATATCATGGGTTTATTATTTTGTGTAAGTCCCAAAATGGAAGAGCTTTGCTTCTATAGATAGTCTAATTAAAAACTCCAAATGAAATCTGTGATGCTTTTAAAAAGAAGCTTTAGCTTCATCTGTAAACATTGCTGATGCATAAACAGGTTTCATTTCCTATTAAATCCAGTGTTAACATTTTTTAAGCTTTTAATATTGGAAAATCTGCAAGATGAAGACTTCTATTCTATACCAGGAAATTCCTTCAACTATGGCAGAGGGCTACAGAAGATTTCCTAGAAAAACAGAAATAGTCCTAGAAAAAAAATTCCTAGAATATCCTAGAAAGGTATCAGTGTGGCATTGAGCAATATGCAATCTAGACCTTACAAGATGTCCTGGAATTGTTGTGGTGAAGCCCATGAAATGTTAGAGAAACTGCTAAATTAGGGTAATCTGTCTCTCAGTATCTGCCAGGATGATATGAAGGCTGCTCTTGGTTATTCTGGTAGCTGAATAGTCTACCAAATGAGGACAGCTCAAAGGTGGCTTAAAACTGTGGCATCTCAGAAATCCTGTTTCTTCAGCCACGCAAGTAAAACCTGTGGGGCTTTGTTTCAGTATTTCTCACCCACACATAATTACTATTAAGCTAATAGAGTCACACTAGTGTAAAGCCGGTCCAATCTAAATAAGAGCAATAGACAGTGATTGCCTTTGTGGCAGATGAAAACAAAATCTTGTTTCCATCCCAGTGCCTCAACTCTCAAGTTTCCAGTGAAAATCCTGGGGACTCTGATATGCTGAGTCAAAAAAGGCTCTGCTGTCCCAGACTATGCATTTAATCTTGCATTTTTTAAACAAAAAAAAATTTCACTTTTGCAAAGAGTGATATAAATATTAGATAGGTGAAAATACTCTATGAATTTCTAAACAGACAGGTAGTATAAAGATATGTAGCATGTGAAAGTTTTGCTGTAATATGATAATCCTGAGCGTCTGTATTGAATTGGGTTGTATTGTTCAGAAAAGATGCACTGCGGTAAGACATATTGATATTGATCACGCCCTGTTAAAGATCCTTCTGATTTTGCAGACTACCTCCTAATAGCCATCTTGCATCTAAGCACAGAACTGAGGTTCCTGTTAAATGCCAACTAGGAGCACTGCAGACAGCATGGAGCTGCTGCCCACACTGGGTGTGAAGCCATGCTTGAATGTGTTGTGGGTAAAGACTTGTGTGAACAGGCCCCATGGCTCCATTACAAGAGCTGTGAAAATTCATAAATTGAAATTTTACAGTATGCCTGCATACTGATCTAAATCAGCATACAGATCTTGACTGCAGATAAGGCCCTTAAGCTACTGTTTCCTTTTGCCCATAGATAGGAGATGACCAACTGATAGACAAATGACTAAGCAAAGCATTAGTTATTTATGCACATATGAAGTTAACTTTCTAGGGCCCCTGACAACCACAGGAGACAGCGGTTTAGTTTTACTTTGTCTATTCTGCATATTCTAGCAAAAACAATAGCAGTTTTCTGTGTATTTAGTGCATACTTTCGATGAGTTCATCCTTGTACACAACAAATGGAAGACAGAGTGCCTACTGTATATGTATATTTCTGGCTGAAGTAGCTAACTGTCCCACTTGCTAAACAGATTATATTAGGAGACCAGGACACTGTTTTGTGACAATGCGGTGCATTTTAAAAATAGCTCCAGATGCCAGTGTTGGCACTGTTGAACCGAAGCTGTATGACTGCACAGAACCCTGGTAAAAACAGAAGCTGGCCTGTGTGGAGTAGTTTGAAGCTTTGGAGCCATAACTCTGAAGTGATGCATTAGTGTCAATAGGGTGACAGGTAGAGGTGACTCTGCCTCCTGTGAGGGAAGCTGTAGTCGCTGGCCACTGCTTTCCCTTTTGTTTAAATAAAAGAAAATGTTAATGTTTCTCTTTTTGTGAAAAGCAAGTACACATGCAATGTCTGTCCCTGATACATTCATCAAAATAAACTTCCTATACTCTCTGTTTTTCCCAAAACTTTTTGCTGCATGTGTAGATGATTTTAAAGCATGCTTATCTCTTCTTCATGTGCTCAAAGGCCACATATATCTATGGATACTACATGTCACTTTCTTGCACCATGCAGACTCAGTAAGGAGATGCTGACTATGCCTCATCCATGTACTGTCTGTATTCAGAAGTATTCTTGAAGAAGATAACTGTAGGTATATTATGTAAAATCTAGCTATACAGTTTTGTCAAGTCAGAAACTATATGTAGTACCTGTGTTTATGGCTTACTGTTATCTAATAACCAACTACAGGCTGGTCTTAGATGTAATAAAAATGAGGCCACTGTGTTCTCAGAAGCAGCCATATTAGCCTGGAAACCTGCTTGTCTGTAGTAAGCCTGTGGCTAACAGTTGAGTGACAGCTAGCCATGAGCAAAATGAAATTTGCATCAAAGTTATTATATGACTTTTGAAAACAGGACTTATGCACCCAAATTATCTAACTGCTTTGGAAAGGCTTAAACTCTAGTATCTGTGTACATACATACTTTCTTAGCTGATGGTCACACGGAAAAAGCTGAGACTCCTCAGATCATTTACAGTATCCTCCTTGCCTCTAAAATATCATTCTTTGAGTGCTTGTCTCTGTTTTCAAGTATTAAGTTCAGTCTTCTTAGTAATGTGTGTGTTGGTTAAATGCAGGGAGCATCTATTAAAGATGCCTGAAAATCAAACACAAATTAAATTGCAAGTTATCTCAAGGAAACCCAGCATTTAAGACTGCATTTAAAAGATTCTGCATTTAAATAAAATTAAGAAAATATTCGAGGTTGGGGAGGCATTGAAATATCAGAAATACAAGACCCTGAGATGGCTAAACTTCAGTGGAGGACTGATGCTTACAACAGAATAGTTTCAAAGACTTTGTGCACATAACTTTTACATTTATCTGTTTTTCATTTGTGGGGTTTTTTTTAAGTTGGTAAGTAAAGCCAATTGCTAGTGACAATTGGCAAAGCCAATTTGTCTTTAAATGAAAAATCACATCCTGCTGACTAAAATTTTATCTACAATGCTGTTCAGAACGGTCATCTATTTGGATATTTGAAAGCAAACATTCAGAGCAGATTATATCTTACTAAATGCCAGGTAGATACTATCATGAATGTACTTTATTTTTCTAGTAAATGTAGTACTTGTGAAAGATTCTAGAATCATGATTTTGGAGGCTGAAATATTTTAGCCATTAGGGTTATTGTATTGCAAGTTTATTTCCCTGCACTACCCATCTGCCAATTGAGGGACCATCAAGAAAGTTCAGCGAGCATCTTATTCTCTTTATTTGTTTCTCTCTTGGTTTGCCCTATGAAATAGCATCAAATGAATCAATTTAGCTATCAAAAATTATGCTTTTTATGATGAGGATACTTTTAATTTCCATACTCTCTGTATTCATCTTTCTGCTAAATAGCTATCAAAAGGAGACAGTTAAGGATACGCTTTACAGGTTCTGGTATGAGACTCTTTCAACCATGAAAACCAATATATCCCATGTAAAGGTTACAGTAAAATCAGCTAACAAACGTGTGCAGACAAACCTCTCTTATTGTGAATAGCTGCTAACAATGCTTGTGGTTGTGGGGGAAAATACCATCCAGCTCACTGTACAAATTATGATACCTTGGGGGTTTTGTTGGTTTGGTTTTTTTTTTTCACAGGACCTGGGAGCTGGCTTTAAAGATCATGAACATGTTCAGTAATTCATCAGAAGGAAAATGCTTAGTATCACTGCATATGGAATATGTAGTAAAAACCATCCCTTTATAGCATTGATTTAATTTGTATTACTTCAGTTAGGTTGCTAATAACAAAGATAACTTGAAAATGCTTTCAAAGGAAGAAAGAAGTTTGGTATTTTCCCCTGTGCCATCACCTCCTCTGTTGTTCCCTCTTCTGTGACCTTGGTGCTGTCTGTTATACAGTACAAGTTCTTGATGTGAGAACTTCACAATTTGTAATCTGGATAATCTTTGGAGTACAAGGAGCAAGTGGTAGAAAAGCTTTTACTTTGATGTCACTTAACCAGTGTCTTGCTGCATATGTGGGCCTTTGCAATATTTACCACCGGTGCACTCAGTGAAACACTAAGTAATCATTTGTTCTTGGATTGTAACAAAGCTTAAAGCTATTTGCCTATTACTACTATGTTGTGGTTTAACCCCAGCCAGCAACTAAGCACCACGCAGCCACTCTATCACTCCCCGCCTCAGCTGGACAGGGAAGAGAAAATATAACGAAGGGCTCATGGGTCAAGATAAGGACAGGGAGAGATCACTCAACCAATTGCTGTCACGGGCAAAACAGTCTCGACTTGGGGAAAATTAACTTAATTTATTGCCAGTCAAACCAGAGTAGGGTAATGAGAAATAAAAACAAATCTTAAAACAACTTCCCCCCACCCCTCCCTTCTTCCTGACACAGCTTCACTCCCGGATTCTCTACCTACCCCCACCGAGGCGGCACAGGGGGACAGGGAATAGGGGTTACGATCAGTTCATCACACGTTGTCTCTGCCGCTCCTTCCTCCTCAGGGGCAGGACTCCTCACACTCTTCCCCTGCTCCACCATGGGGTGCCTCCCACAGGAGACAGTCCTCCATTAACTTCTCCAACGTGGGTCCTTCCCATGGGCTGCAGTTCTTCACGAGCTGCTCCAGCGTGGGTCCCTTCCCCGGGCTGCAGTCC
>NW_010972676.1:9153724-9157942 GCF_000737465.1 Haliaeetus leucocephalus
TTGCCACGCAAACCCACTACATACTAATAGAATGCATAAAAGAAAGACCAGAAGATATATCCAAAACAGAACCTCCTTGGCCAACTGTGCTTGCAGCTACTTTTGCCAGAACAGCTGGAATTGTTTTAATTGTAGTTCTTACAATCGTAATTAGCTACTGCCTCTTCTACAGGGAAGGAAAACATGCTGGCCATTTAAATAGCTTGAATAAAAAGGCCAGAAAAACTATCATTATTCATGGACTGCAAATGAGTATGCATCTTCTGCTACTTCTGATAACAGCTGTTGGAAGACACCCTGATAACACTATTTTACATTTATCAGCCTTTCTTGTTTTGTTGTTTGCACTATGCTTTAACCCTGTGGTTTATAGTCAGAGAAACAAAGTGCTGCAGACCAAGCTATTCAACAGGCAAAGACTTGGTGCACTTACTCACCACATGGCAAACAGTAATGACGTAGCAGCTATTTAGTTTACTGAGATGACTGATTCTAGATGTAAAACTCTAGCTTTTAAACCTTCTGAGAAAGTACGATCATCAGCACTGTAAAATAAAGAAGAAAGCCTCTGATACTCCTGCACATAGTGTTTTTATGACATTGGCTGGAACTTAAACAAAGTTGAACTGTTTGACTTTAACAGTTTTCATATCCTTGTTATTATGGCCATGCTACTATGAAGCGTACTATGAAACAAGATCAAGCAGAATACTGAGTATGAGTTGGCGTGTGAAAATGCTACAGGTTTGCCAAAGGAGATCTAAAGCAGGTTTTATTTTAAAAGAAATTAAAGCCTGCTTTCACTGGGCTGTAGTAACAATGGTGATTATAGAGAATACAGTGGAATCCAGCTGCAGGTAACTATTGTTAGATAGGAAAATAAAAGCAGTAAAGTAAGTTGGGATCACAGCCTTTCCAAATGCAAAATCAACTTGCAGAATCAATTATCAGAATTGTTTGTAATATTTGAAAAGATGTACACTATATTGCCTTTACTCATAACATTTAGAACAATGAAGTTTTATTAAGATTTTAGTGAATTACCATTTTTTTGTGAATTTGTCCCTTTTACTGTTGAATTCTGAAATACGTCAAAATTAGGAATGCGAATCCTTTTTATTTATTTAAAGCAATGAGTTCTTGATCTAACAAGGCTGATACATTGTTCTTGTAGGACCTCTAAAAGTACTGTACTTGAGGGAAGGACATGCATATTTTTTACCTCTTGCTTCCCCCACATTCACTGTATCCCCTTAAAAGTCTAGAGGTTGCCTTTTGGAGTAAGATAAAGCTAATAAAATCTTTGGGTTTTTATTTTTAGAGAGGCTAGTTAGACATAGAAATTTGAAAAACTAGACTAATTTTTGCTGAAAATTTTTCCAGCATTGTCAATCCCAAGAGAGCCATTCATGAGTACATACACCAGAAAATGAATTGTCAGCTTTTAAATGATTACAAAAGTAAAGGAAAGCGAATCTGCTGTCCACTTGCCTTTTAATGTTTAACCTTTTAGGGTATGCTTGCTTTTAGCTTTGATATACATCTGTGAAACTAATAATTATTTTAAAATAAACAAATTTTAAAATAAAAGCTGATATTCTTCCTAATAATAGGATCCCAGAATCCTACTGTTGCAAATACTCTGATAAAGTAATCAAAATTTGATCACATAGAAGAGTTAGGTTTGATTAAGAAGTAGAAAATTGTGACACAATGTATAGGATTGTTAAGTTTGAAATAGCTAACCATAGAAACCTTACCAGGAAGTTACTAGGTTTTTCTATGTTTTGTTTTAAGAAACTAAGGAGATTGTCATGGACACCAGTTACGCTGCTTGGAAATCCCCTTATCCTTCCCATCTTGATTTGAAGATCAAGAATTCCAATCAGTAGAGTTAGGTAGAACTGACCAATGATTGTTTTGGGGTAAGAACATTGGTAAGGTTATGTAACTAATGAACCCAATCATTATAAAGGTTAAATTTAATAGCGAGCATATTATGCATTTTATGTAAAAGAACTTCTGTAACAATGACTCGACAGAAAAAGTATATAAAAACTGATGGATTTTGATACTAAGTTGGACATGTTGGGCGGAGCTATCCTCCATGTCCCCAGCGCTGCAATAAAGAAGTGCCTGCTTATCTACTTTGTGTAGCTGAGTTTTTCTTCCCATTGCTAACAGTTTCTGGCGACCCAGATGGGACCTTGCAAGTGAGACTGGAAGACATCGAGTGTTGATTGAACTCCGGCCAGCACCAAGGAATTCTTGGGAAGAACCATCGCCCTCAACTCACAAAGCTCCTCACAACATTCCCTGGAAAAGGGGGTAAGGCACTTCTTTCAGAATTTGATTTGGATAGCCTGCCTGTAAGGCACAGCGAAAGCTACGCAGGGTTGGGCTCAGAGGGTACCTGTTTGCATTGAAAGCCTAGGTGTCCGCCCGTAAGTCAAAAGGGAAAACTATTGCTGGGTTGGACTTTCATAATTGCCTTTTTAGTATTTTGTCGCCTGTGCTGGGTCAGACTTTGGTAGTTGTCTTTTGAGTATTTTGTTGTGTGATGGCATCAGGATCTGTAAAACTGTTTAAAAGCAAAAGTTCTGGAAATCTGACATCAGACGAAAAGATACCAAAAACATCACCATTGGGGTGTTTATTAGCACATTGGGGTGAATTGCATGACGATTTATGTAGAAGTCAGATGATTGAATATTGTAATCATTGGTGACCTTTGTATGTTTTGGAGGATCAGGAAAAATGGCCAACGAACGGAACTTTGAGTTATACTATATTGCAGTTAATGTTGTTTTGTAGGAGAGAGGGTAAATGGAGCGAAGTGCCATATGTAGATTTGTTCTTTTATTTAAGACAAAGAATGGATTGGCAAAAAGAATGTAAGTTAATTAGTCAAGATAATTTAGCGATGGCATTAACTTCGGAAAATAAGAAAATAAAGAGTTGTTGTTCAGCCTGTGATATTGGAAAGAGGTGCATTAGATGTATGGTACCAAGGGAGGATGAAATGGATTTAGAACTAGAGATAGCCCTGCTGCAGGAAGAAGATCCCCCTCCTTCACGTGCATGGGAAAGGAGTACTGAATCAGGAAGAATAATGGAACCAGATAGCAGTAGAATAGGGAATGAGGTAGAAGAAGTACCAGAAGTAGTGATTCATACCCCAGTGTCTCAGACAACTAGACACAATCTCAATTGTTAGCTCCCTTGAGACAGGGAGTAGAACAATATGGGCCAGTATATGTAAAAGTGCCGTTTTCTATCACGGACTTCATGGCATGGAAACAAGCAGCTGGGGTGTATAGAGAAGATCCAGAGAGGTTAGGAAGAGTTGTAGAGACAATTATTAGAACTCAGGATCCTGATTGGAATGATTTGTAGGTAATATTGGATAATTTATTGGACAGTACTGAAAAACAGATGGTATTAATAACTGGAAGAGCACAGGCAGAGGCAGCACATATGAATGAAACACTCTCTGGAACTTTGGAACAGAGTTTTCCTTCAGGGGACCCCTGGTGGGATCTGAATGACACAGAACACAGAAGAAGGTTAAACAGATACCAAAAATGGGTGTTGTATGGAGTAAAGCATGCAATGCTAAAAGCCTTGAAATGGTCTAAATTATATGACGTAAAGCAAGATAAGAATGAATCTCCCTCTGTGTTCTTGGAAAGATTGAAGGAGACTGCTAGAAAATATACTGATTTAAAATTGGAAACTGAGGCAGAACAAAAACAATTGGCTTCTATCTTTATGGGACAATCAGCGCCTGATATAAGGTGAAAGCTCCAAAAATTAGAGGGAGAGAACTCAAGAAATTTAAATAAAATGCTAGAAATGACATGGAGTTTATAATAATCGAGAAAAGGAAGAAGAGCAAAGAAAAGGTTAGGGAAAGTAGATTAATAGAAGTTTTAACAGGGAGCGTGGCAAGGGGAAGAGGATGAGCTAGAGGAAGAGGAGGTTTTAGAAACTTTGGTTACAGGGAACCTAATGTACCTCTAGAGATAAATCAGTGTGCATACTGCAGGGAGGATGGACATTGGAAAAAGGATTGCCCTAAATTGAAAACAAGTCAGCAAGAAGCTGCAAGGATAATGACTCTAGATGAATGAAAGGGACTGGAGGGGAACCCAGCTGAGTCTCTGGTTACAATTAAGCTGGGAGATGATAAAGTTGAATTTTTAGTAGATAGGGGAG
>NW_010972676.1:9157952-9158153 GCF_000737465.1 Haliaeetus leucocephalus
AGAATTCCAATCAGTAGAGTTAGGTAGAACTGACCAATGATTGTTTTGGGGTAAGAACATTGGTAAGGTTATGTAACTAATGAACCCAATCATTATAAAGGTTAAATTTAATAGCGAGCATATTATGCATTTTATGTAAAAGAACTTCTGTAACAATGACTCGACAGAAAAAGTATATAAAAACTGATGGATTTTGATACT
>NW_010972676.1:9158164-9203257 GCF_000737465.1 Haliaeetus leucocephalus
TTTTGAACACTTGTAAAGGGAAATTGGGAAATAAAATGCTAATATAATTGGAGTGACTGGGAAACAGGAAAATAAACCATTCCTTCAACCCTAAATTTAAAATTTGGAAATAAGGCAATTACACATGAATTTTTGTACATGCCAGATTGTCCGATACCTTTGTTAGGACGAGATTTGTTGTCCAAATTAAATGCACAAATAGTTTTTGAAGAAGGAGAAATCCTTTTGAAAATACCAGAATCAAAGACAGGGGAAATATTGATGATCCAGGAGAAAGTCAAGGAACAAATACCACAGGAAGTGGATGAAGCTGTTATACCTACAGTCTGGACCACAGACACACCTGGTAGGTCAAAGACAGCACAACCTGTAAAAATGGAGTTGAAAGAACAGGCAAAGCCAGTAAGAATCAAGCAGTACACAATCAAACCAGAGATTAGACAAAGAATTAAGAAATTGATTGATAAATTTTTGGAGCATGGGATTCTTGAAGAGTGCAAATCAGAATATAATACTCCAATTTTACCAGTAAGGAAACCTTCAGGTGAATATAGATTAGTTCAAGACTTAAGGGCCATAAATCAGATGGTTAAAGACATACATCCTATAGTTGCAAACCCATACACACTTTTAGCAGCGTTGAGAGAGAATCATCAGTGGTTTACAGTGCTTGATTTAAAGGATGCTTTCTTTTGGATACCCTTGGAAAAGGAAAGTAAAAAGTATTTGCTTTCGACTGGGAAAATCCACAAACAGGACGAAAAATGCAATTAACATGGACAAGATTACCGCAAGGATTCAAGAATAGTCCAATGATTTTTGGTAACCATTTGGCAAAAGAACTTGAACAGTGGAAACAAAATGACTCAGAAGCTAAACCTGGACATCTGCTTTTACAATATGTGGATGACATTTTGATTGCTACAGAAGAAAGATCAACCGGTATAAAGGTAACAACAGACCTTTTAAATTTTCTTGGTCTAAATGGGTATAAAGTATCTAGAAATAAGGCTTAGATAGCGAACCAGACTGTAAAATATCTGGACTTCGAAATTTCCAAAGGACAACAATAATTGGGAACAGACTGTAAGGAAGCAATCTGTAGTACTCCCGAGCCAAGAAATGTTAATGAATTAAGAACCTTTTTGGGAATGGCTGGGTGGTGCCGACTCTGGATAATGAATTACGATCTGATAACTAAAATGTTATATGAAGCCCAAAAGGTTGTACTATTTGTGTAGGGTCCAGAGCAACAAAAAGTCTTTTGGGTCTTAAAACAGGCTTTGATGACTGCACCAGCATTGGGACTTACAGACCTAACCAAAGACTTTCAGTTTGTTCATGAAAGGCAACATCTTGCGCTCGAGGTGCTGACCCAGAAAATGGGAAGTTGGAAGAGACCGGTTGGGTATTTCTCCAAACAGCTGGATACTGTAAGTAGAAGATGGCGTACCTGCCTTTGAGCAGTTGCTGCTACAGTGATGTTAATACAAGAAGCTCAAAAATTAACTTTGGGAAAGTGATAACGGTATATGTACCACATATGATGATCACTGTTTTAGAACAAAAGGGGGGTCATTGGCTATACCGTAGCAGAATGATGAAGTACCAGGTAATTCTGACAGAACAAGATGATGTAATTTTGAAAATGACTAACCTGGTTAACCCTGCAGTCTTTTTCAGTTCTGTACAGGAGAAAGGACAACTAGAACGTGACTGTCTGGCAACCATCAAACATGTTTATCCCAGTCGAGAAGACTTAAGAGAGAGACTGCTGGATGATGCTGATCGGGACCTGTATACAGATGGCAGCAGCTTTGTGGAAAATGGAATTTGTTACACAGAATATGCGGTGACAACTGAAAATTCTATCATAGAAGCAAATTCTTTACCTTGCACAACTTCAGCTCAGAAGGCAGAACTGATAGCCTTGACAAGGGCATTAGAGCTAAGCAAGGAAAAGAAAGTGAATATTTGGACTGATTCAAAATATGCCTTTGGTGTAGTAGATGTCCATGGAATTCTATGGAAAGAAAGAGGATCATTATCCTCTCAAGGAACAAGCATTAAATATAAGGAAGAAATTTTACAATTAATACAAGCAGTCCAGAAACTGATTAAGGTGGCAATCATGCACTGTAAAGCACATTAGTCAGGGAATACAAAACAAATTATAGGAAATAAATTGGCAGATAGAACAGCTAGGAATGTCACAAAAAGAGATGCCTTACAAATGGTATTGATCCCTACTAAGACCATTACCAAGAGATAAACCCAAATATTCAATAGATGAGAAATGGAATGAACCTTGGACTGGTGTGAAAATTGGTTGGGCCTTAGAGTCTTTGTTGACTCCTTTAGCAACATATAGGAACAGAGAATGGATATATCAAATAACAGGATAGGTAGAAAGGTTGGCAAATGTGACCAGGACTTTGAGGATGACTTTACAAAATAGAATGGCTTTAGATATGCTCTTACTCAAAGAACATGGGGTTTGTGGATACCTGAAGGATAGAATTGACCGTTGTCGCATACACATTCCGATGTGACTCAAGATGGGGAGCATGACGGACTTACTGGAGAAGATAGAAGAAAATACTCAAAGGCTTCAACAGGACATACAAGAAACTTTGGATAGATAAAATCTTCAGTGGATTGGGATGGAATTTGAGTTCATGGGTAAAATCACTGATTAGCACTGTATTAGTCTTGTTAATAGTCTTTTTAACAATTATTTTGATCTACTATTGTTTAAAGAAACAAATAAACAACAAAAACTAATTTAATTGAATGATTATCCAAGCAGTGGCTAGACAACAGGATGAAAAGGAATTGATGCCAAGGCTCCCACCAGCATATAATGAATAAAATAGAGTATTAATAATGCTTATAAAAATAATAATCAAATTTTGAAGAAGGATGAAAGTATTGAAATTATTTTCAAAACTTTCAAAGAGGGAAAATGTTGCAAATACTCTGATAAAGTAATCAAAATTTGATCACATAGAAGAGTTAGGTTTGATTAAGAAGTAGAAAATTGTGACACAATGTATAGGATTGTTAAGTTTGAAATAGCTAACCATAGAAACCTTACCAGGAAGTTACTAGGTTTTTCTATGTTTTGTTTTAAGAAACTAAGGAGATTGTCATGGACACCAGTTACGCTGCTTGGAAATCCCCTTATCCTTCCCATCTTGATTTGAAGATCAAGAATTCCAATCAGTAGAGTTAGGTAGAACTGACCAATGATTGTTTTGGGGTAAGAACATTGGTAAGGTTATGTAACTAATGAACCCAATCATTATAAAGGTTAAATTTAATAGCGAGCATATTATGCATTTTATGTAAAAGAACTTCTGTAACAATGACTCGACAGAAAAAGTATATAAAAACTGATGGATTTTGATACTAAGTTGGACATGTTGGGCGGAGCTATCCTCCATGTCCCCAGTGCTGCAATAAAGAAGTGCCTGCTTATCTACTTTGTGTAGCTGAGTTTTTCTTCCCATTGCTAACGCTATCCCATGATGCTGTGATGAGGAAAAAAGTTACACTGTACTTCAGGATAAAATTTCAGTAACTTCTGCATTAATGTATGATTCACTACATAATTATATGCTTAACCTGTGACATTTAAATTTGAAAGCAATGGCCTTGTGTATGTGATCTTACTTTTGCAGATCTAACAAGCAGATGAAAAAGAGAAGAAAACTGCTTATTTAGCAGTGAGTTTAGATGAACCAATGATATCCTGCGCTGACACCCAAAGTACAAAAAAAAAATGAGGAAGTATGAGCCCAACCACTTGCCAATTTCGTCCGTGATCAGGCAGCAGATAAGCTGTTTTCAGCCTGGCATTTACTTTAGCTTAGTATCATCACAAGCACAGCGCAATTTGCACAGGAACTGAAAACTAAAGCCAGCTGATAATGAGCTCCACTTTGCCAGTTGGAATGAGCCCTGAATTTTAGGTGTGATGGGGAAAAAACTTTCCTGCCTCACAGGCTAGCGTAAACAGAGAGAATGGTATCCAAGCAGTGACTTGGAAAAAAATGGCCTGAGGTTTGTGTGTAAGCTGAGCCCTGCTTGCAGGCTAGTGCTGCTTGTTGCCTGGCAGGAACCTGCCTGGAGCTGCCAGCTCGGTGCTGCTCACTAGTGCCCTTGTACAGCCACCACGGAGGGCCGTGGGCTGGGCAGCTCTGCGGAGCCTTGCAGGCTGCCGTGGAACTGTGCTTTCCCGAGTGCTTGTTTAAACCTAAAGCTCAGTGAAGAAAACATCACAGGATGTCAGAAACAACATATGAACCCTGAAGTGTACATTCACACCTAATAAACATGTCTTCCGGAGATGTACGTATTTCAGCATCACTGAAATGCTATGTAAAAATACAAAAACAAACTATATAATGATACCATAGGTCCATATTAACAATGGAAGTTAAAAATTGTCAGACAAACAATAGAAGATAAAAACCCAAAGATGTGGTTTTTAAGTATTCTTTTTCACCATAAATAAATTGAAATCCTGCTGCTTTTCTTATTTCATCTTGTTATGCACAGTGTTGAAACAGGGGAGGAGAGAAGGTGAGAAGAGTCCTGCTATAGGGAGGTGGGGAAAGTCCAAGCTGATAGATGGAAAAAAGTGCTGTCTGTTTGAAAACTGGAGTAACACAGTATGAAGCAGTCCGTTCTGAGTATCACTTAACTGCATTGCAAATACAGTACCAGATTTAGAATAACCGCAAATTGAAACCTGAATAGTGGTGGAAACTGTCATCTCTACAGAATTTTGGTAACATGAGTAGAGTGATCAAGGGGGTCTCTCTTCTGACTGTCTTGTTCACAAGCGCTTGTTGCCCTGGCAAAGAGTCTTTTATGTCCTAGATACCAGGAAGCAGTTCTCAGTTTTCCCTTACTATGGTTTCTTTGGGGTTATAGCCCTAGGAGCAGATGGTCCTAAGTTCAGTCACTAGTGCGCCTTTATGTTGGCTGTTACAACCATAGTAATTTCAGTATCTTTTAAAGGCAGAGTTTACAGTTAAATTAAATTCCGGTTGATAAACCTTTAGGTAATACCAGATTTTTGCATAGTTTAATTATTAGTAAGATGATTATAGACCACAAGCTAAGGCAACCACAGACTTTTTCAAATATGCCCAGCAAGTTATATTTCACAAGATGCTAAACATTCCAGAAGTGTCAAACCCTTTTTTCCAATAGAGCTCCTCCTAATAAAAGTAAGGGGTAATGCCAGTGGAATTTTTGTCAAGTAGGCAAAAGCTAATGAGGGATGTAACTAATTTCTGACTTTTTCCCTTTATCCCATATGAGAGTTCTAAAATTGCTACTTTTGCTTTGTTGTGGTTTTATGCTTTAGCTGTTTTGTCCCTGCTCTTCCTCTGCATTTGGCCGGACATTCGTCCATTTTATAGCAGCAGAGAAGCTCAAACAGCAGAAGAAGCCAACCTGCTTTCCCACAGTGAGTAACCACAGGCTTGAAATGGCTGAGAACTATGTGCCACATCGAAAAAAAGAGACATGGAGACAGATTATCCTCGTTCTGACCCTCTTCCCTTCAGTGGATTATGATTGTTATTGCTGGTTATGATATTCATATATTCTCCATTGTTAATGGAGAAGATGTATTGTGATGATTTATACAGAGGATTTCAGAGTGATGATGGCTGTTGATGGGTTATGATTTCAGAAAATGTAGATAGAAGCGCCTTGGAGTGTATCTTCAAGCTTGCCTTCACTACAAATGTTCTACTGTCCTGCAAAGTTTTTCAACACTAGTTCCAGGAAGCTCTCTCTCTCAGGCAATGTGGTTTTGCCCACATGTAAAGATAGGTTGGGAGATTTTACACATGCTGATTGAAAACAGTCCTTGGGTCTAAATAGGGTGGAGGCTAGACAGCAGTTTAATAGACCAGCAAATATATTCTCATCCACAGGAGCTGACATCTGCTGGCAGTAACTGCCATCATGGGATTAGTTTTCCAAATTTTAGATATTTCAGGAGAAAGCATGCTTTTATATGTATTTTTACCTTTTAGTGTTTCTGTTCTGAAGTAAAGCTGACATCATGTATATCATGAGTATTCTCTCTCAGTGTCTTCAAATCAAAAGGTGATAGGTTTTGGTGATAGGTCTTGTTTTCTGTATTTGCAAGCACAGTGAGTAGTGTGGTCTCTGACAGTGAAGCAGTGTGCTTTTCAGTGCATTTTTCATTGACAACAGAGATCCTGGAAATCAAGTTACGCCCTTACTGGTATATGTTCAGCCTGGCTTCCTAAGCCTAGAGCTTCAGTAGCACTTACAGTAGGACCATATTGACTTCACTGAATTTGCAGTGATGTAGCAGATTGAAATTCAGCTTGAGAAAGAGGGAAACAGATTCTCAGCTGAGCAAAGAGAAGTTGAACTTACATGATTAGTTTCCAAAACAGATTCACTTGCAGCGTTAGACGTTTCCAACAAAGCTGGTTACACATTGCTGGCAAAAGATTTTGTGAACATGTTTTGCTTGGATTGTTCTGCTTTGTCAGTGTGGTTTGGAACACAAAGGCTATTGTTGAAAAAAACATGAATGTTGATTTGCATTCCATTGCTGGGTTATTACACAGGGTGTGGAAAGAAAAAGCAAGCTCTGATTTAAAAAAAAAAGAAACAAAACATTGTTTCCTTTTCCCTTTCTTCTTCCTCCTGCCTGGTTCTCCTTTATTTTAATGTTTCTTCTCCGGACTATGCTCTCTGAGACAGTGAGTGTCCTCTAGCACTTTTAGGCAAATATAAGTGCATCCACAACTGTGTCTGTAGAATAGAATAGAATAGAATATTGTGTTGGAAGGGACCTACAACAATCATCTAGTCCAGCTGCCTGTAGATCATCTAGCAGAGCTATATAAATTAAAAAAATGAACTTAACTTACAGATTCAATTCTATAATGATGTCTGTGAGCAGTGACACTTGCAATATACCTGCTCTGAAATTAGGAGGTAACTGCAGTATGCAAATCCATATCCAAGCTATTCCAGAAAACTCTGGGTGTAGTTTCAGAAGTGGCATAGACCGCGCTTAGACCACACTGCCACCACATCTGCCACCACCCATTGATTCTCAACCTTGAGCCACATGCTCCAGGAGCCTCCATAGCCCTAGTTCTAGTGTTCAGATAGCAGTGTGGTGAGACGGATGAGCTCACTAATACAACCAGAAATAACCTTACCAAAGAGGGTTAGTTTTCAGTTGAACTGGTGAGCTGGTCTGGCTCAACGTGCAGCCTCACAAGCACTAAGGTTAGCATAACGAGGGTAGAAGGAACAGGACACAGGAAAGGGGAAAGAGTAGGACTGTCAGGGCCCTGAAGGCACTAATAAGCCTTTATTGGCCCGACCTGGGGCCTCCCCACACCACTGCCCATGGGCCCAGGGGCTCTATTTAAGTTCAGGTGTATCTGTTCCTACCACAGCCATACTTGTGCCTGTCTGTAGGTCCTGTTGATCTGGGTCATTGTGGACTGTCCTGATCTCAAATCTGTGGACTGACTTCCCAGCCTGACCTCGGCTCTCTCCTGTCAGTATGGACCTGCCTGGTGATCACAAAGCTAGGTCTCATCCTGACCTGTAGACTGGCTTCCTGGCCTGACCTCAGCCCTGCTCTGGCACCATGGACCTGCCTGGCAATTACTGGGCTGCGTCTGACCCTGACCTGCAGACTGACTTCTCAGCCTGACCTTGGACCTGCCTCATTGCTATGAACTTGCCTGATGATCTGGTTTGACCCTGGCTGCTACTCCTAGCCTGCCCTGCTCCCTTGTTTTGGGACAGTAGGATGGTGTCTGGTGAGGCTTCTGCTTGCTGTGGCATATCTCCCTGTCCCTTAGGGAGCAGCCAGCTCTCACTGCTCCCTGACAAGGATGAGGTACAGGTAGCAGTGTGGTCTCTGACTGGCTCCTACCAATCTAAACTAATTACAAGACTGCTAAGAAGTGGCAGTAACAATGAAGATGTTGTTAGTTCTTCCAGGAGCTGCTTTCCAAAATTAGCAGTCCTGCCTCTTCCCCAACCACAGGTACTTGTTCCCAACCCTCTTCCTTGTGCCAGCACATGTGTTTTTGCAGCAAGGCAGTAAAGCAGAACAAACAAAAGCAATGAAGTTGGTTTGTGAAGAAAACAAGGCATGGATTTACCTGGGGCAGGAACAAGCACCTAGTGTTGAGAAGGGGGGCTGACACAGCTTCAGCCTGAAGTGTTTGTGGAAGTCTGGCTGAAAGATCACCAAGGTTAGGGGTTTTACGGTGATCACGCCAGGTCTGTCTGGGATCCTGGGAATTTGTGTGATTGGCCTAGGCTGAAGTGAGCCATGGGATGTCTGCCTTTCTGTCACTTCCCAAACTAGCTCAGGCATGAAGGTGCTGCTGCAGTTACATCCTGCAACTGGCAACGTAGCTATAGCTGTGTTTGTTTTGGCCTTTCTTACATGAGTAAACATATTCATCTAGACCCAAAGGTGCTGGGCACAGGGTTTGCTTTCAGGTCATATTGAATGAGGAGGGGGTCAAAACCTAAGTGTTCTGTGCTTGACTCTGCCAACTCAGTTGTGTGAGGATCAGCCCATTTAGTACTGATTGGTTGTTCTGTGTTTTTCTACTGCCTAGTATTTCTGTTGTTCTTTTCAAATGTCATCTTCTGTCAGAATCAGCATGGAAGTAATGTCATGACTGATATGTATCTGAACTAGCAGTGTTCAGAAAAAGTTAACTTCTGAAATCTTTAACCCACTAAGTGAAATCTCCAAGAAAAAGCTCTCACCATTGACCATACTTGTAGCAGGGAATACAGTGATTAGTTGGAAACGGAGACTAAGCCATGCTCTTGATCATTAAGGTGTTCTCTCTGTATCTGGATTTAGGCATGCTGAGGAAGTTTGCGCTGCAGTTGATTACTCTGGATCTGCTTCATGTCTTTAGTATCCAGCTCTTACATTATGCTCACTTAATTTTTATTAAATGAGGAAGGAGGGTAGGTTTCCATGAGAACTGATAAAGTCAGAACTGCCCCGCAAATAAAAGGTATCTCATTACTTGTTGGATATTCACAAGAGAACATTTGCTTTCTTCTGCCATTAATATTGAGGAACCTGTTAAGGACTTAATTAAAATTATTTGCTTTGAGACTAATGTGATACATTTGCATAAAGATCGTGGTTTTCTAGACACTTCTGAAGTTCCAGAATTTATCAAACATCATGGACTTATTAGGAATCATTGCAAAGGCAGTCTAAAGGGTACCAAGCAGGCATATGAAACAAACTGCCAGTGTAAGTAAAGGGCAAGTGATGAATGGTATCAAAGCTGGAAGAAAGACTAAGGATTATTTTTGTCTGGAATAGAGTCCCTGATGCTTGGTAAAGATGAAACTGTTGTACACCTTGTGAGCTATATTAAATCAGATTAAGATTAATGAGTGCCAGATTAAGCATTTTCCAGGATATTCAGCAAGGAAAGGAAGCCAAAACACCTGTTAAATGTTTTTGGTTTGTTTTTTTTCCTAAGAGCTGAAAGTGTTGAAGGAGACTGGAATGGTACTTGGAGAGACATTTTATTATTTTAACTGTTTTGCCCATCTTTCTATATCCAGCTTGATGTTTTAAAGAAAAGTGGATACAGTCATGCTGTCCTCTTTGAAGTCATAAATAATGTGAATAACACAGATGATTGACTCAGGCCTAATGGCCATTACTTAAAATATCTTCCACTTTCAGATTTGCACCTGAGTAAACCAACATGACCAATAAGAAATTCTTGGTGTTTATGAATGATCCTGCAAAGGTACAGTGAGAATTACAAAATAAAAGAACAAATGAAAGAAACTTACCTGCTGTTAGTCCACAGCAACACTATTTCCTTCTCTGGTGAGCACTTCCTCACAGTAGTTATATCATGGTTTTGGAAGCCTTTTATAATGTTTGTATCTGACATGCCACTTCCATTTGTCTGACAACAATTCTTCTTGGTTGGGATAACCCACTTGAGCACATAGTTCTGGGTTCTGTTCCTGAGTGAATCACTTAACCTCTCTGTCTTTTTCTCTTTCCATCCATAAAATTAGCATAATAATGCTAATTTATCACAGGCTATAGTTAGGCTCAATTAATGTTTGTAATGATCTCTGAGATTGCTGGATAAAACATGCTGTAAAAGTGTATTATTATTGTTATTAGAGCCTTTTGTACAGCTGCACTCTAACAAAGCATTACCATTGCTCACTAGCTTTAGTCCTAAAATTCATTGAAATTCCTAAGGACTTAATGGGATAAAACTTCCTGTTAGTGTGTCCATTTCTCTTCCTGACTCATTCATACCATCAGAAGAACAGTTTCAGTTCTGAAACATGGAAGAGCTGAGGAGTTTGTGCGACGAGGAATCATGCAATTTCCTAAGTGATCTAGGACTGAAAGCTTTTTAAACAGGGCCTCACTTAAACTGACCTCAGTTCCACCTGAACTAGTTCAGACTTCAGAGAGCTGCAATTTGTAGAACAGCTTTCTTAAAATGACGTACCTGTCTAGCTGGGAATATAAATAATCCTTAACTGTGGAAATGATGGCAGTGTAAGCAGTGGTAATAGACAAATCTCAATCTGTACTATTGGAGGAAAAGATCAGTAGTCTGGGGTTCATAGTTAATGCTCTTGGGTTTTGGTTACATATACCAGGTTAACAGTTGGAAGACAAGGCTTAAAACTCCCCTCCCATTTGTCAGAAGCAGATGAAAAATGAAGGAACAAGCTTCACAACTGGACTGGTTGGGAGAAATGGTTTGAGCAGATGTACCGGCCTCAAAGAGCAGGCCACACTTAGCAGCCTAACGGATAGCTGAGCTTGAGCAAGTAAGCTTGAAATGGATTTTTTGTCGCTTTGGGTCTACATTTGTTAGACTGTTTGGAGCTGTGAGACAGTTGTCTATACACATGGGTTTTAGGAAGTGAGATTTCTCTCATTTTATCAAATGCTAAACAGTTTTCTTGGAACTTCCAAACCATTTTGTCTTCTGCTGACATATTTCAGCTTCCTATCCCTGCTTGTTCTGGTACTTGTATTACTCAAAATTGATTTCTTACTATTTTTAGTAATGAGAAATGTGTGTTATTCTCATCCTGTCTGTTCTTCAAAATACCTGAATAGTCCCTACTCAAACTTTGGGGGAGGGGCAGGGATTAATAATTGAGAGAGACCATGTCTACAAAACCAATCCTGCTTAAAGTCACATCTTTAAGAAGTAACTTTAATCAGGAGTTTATGAAAGGAAATTTTATCCTAATTTGAAGATGTAAAATGGCTGAACTTTCTTTTGCAAAGAGTAGATTTTATGTTGACTGCTCTGAGAAACTAAATTTTTTCCCAACCTAATTCTTATTGCCTTTCTTGTCTACTCTCTAGTATTAATAAGAATGATTTGGCTAAAACGTCTGTATCTCATTAAGCCTCTTTCCATATGAAATCTTTGAGTCTGTTAAACTTTAAATTAAAAGTCTGCCCCTTAAAACTGGAGGAGAAGAAATAGATGATGTGAACATGGAAGAGCTAATCAATGTGAGGGAAGCACAAGAAAAGTGTAGGTATGGGTGTCAAGCAAGTTGTGCCATTTAGTACAGAGAAAAATAAAATTAACAAGAACAGAGTAAAAATACAATACATAAATTCACTAATCAGGTAAATTAGCCAGGAGTGATAGGAGACAGAAACATGAAACCCTTGGCATAGTATCTGGCAGCAGTTTAGAAAGCAAATAGGGCCTTAAGAGGTATAATTAGAGAGAGAGACCATGCTCATCAGTAAGTAAAGCACTATTCAGAGAAAAAGAAAGACAAAGCCACTTGTTATGGCTATTTTGAGTGTCCTGTTACACAGAAAGTACAGAAATACAACCTGTAAAGATGAGTGCAAATATCTATAAAGGCATCACTTTCTTTAGATTCTATGGATGGATTTACAGCTTTTAAAGAAATTCTTTTAGCCATTTGTTTACAGTGAATCCCAGGTGTTCTAATCCTTAAAGATTTTATAGTTTATAGAGTACTAGACTGTAAGTGGATGTTAGAAGTGTTTCGCAAGAAAGCATGTACAGCACCTCAATATATCTTAATACATGACTTGTCTGTGATTCTTCAGCTTAGGCAAGCCCATGCTTTTTCATAAGGCGGATTCGTAACACATTGATACAATGCAGTATATCAGAATACATTTCATAATATTCAGATATTTGCTATTTTTGTAGAATGTCAGTATTTGCCTTTTATAAGAGGAATTGCCTTTAAGTGCTGCTCTGCTTTTAATTCAGTAGTGCTGAAAAACATCCCCATCTAACAGGAACAGCAGGAGTTTGAACTTGCATCTTAGACCACTTAGATATGATTTTCGATAGCCTGTTTATGTGAGTGTGGCAATTAAGAATGAAGGTATGTAAATAATGTATAGGAATAACTAAGAACGACTGTTTTCTGTCCCAGCAAATAATGGAAGAATTTGTTTAGCCATACAGAGACAAAGAAGGAATTGTGGGAAAGCCTGGGAAAACTTTCAGCACTCAGCTGATTTAGTCTGTATCCTTGGGGCAACCTGAGCTAGCTGTGTACACAAATGGAACTCCAGGGCATGTTAGCTGGATCAGGTATAGAAGTGCTTTACTTTGGCTCTAGAAAGGCAAACTGTTGAGGTTCTATCATCTGTCCTTTTTCTCCTTCCCCCGCCTTGTTTTCTACAGCCCAACAATAACTAGTTGAGGTTTTGGTATTGAAGAAAGTAGCTTCTAAGTCATGTAGTAAGCAGTAGGATTTTTGACAGAAGGCGTTTGACTAGCGAATTCATTGCTAGCCTCAATGTCTGGGTATATGGATGCTTTCCTGAACATGAATGTTAGGTAAGAGAATTTAGTTCATGATCAAGGGTGTGTTCTTCCTTTTCCAAAATAACTCTAATTTCAAACTGAGTATTCCTCAACAATGTGTTTTTTGCAATGGCACTAGTGGAATGAAGAGCCAAATATAATCGATGCAGCTAAATTCAGAGGCTGAAACAGTCATTACAAGAGCAGGTTTGTTGAAAGGCTGTAGCCAGTTCTGGTATGCACTTTTGGAAACACCCACCCTGGATTCCCAGCTGTGCTTCATGTCCCCTTGTCATTGCTTTGCAGGGATGGTATCACAGAACAGTTGACTACAGTTTCTTGAGGGCTGAGATTGAGTCTATCTTTTTTTTTCTGTATGTTCCTCGTTTACTTGACAAACAGTTAAAAAAAAAAAAAGTACTGAGGTGGGAATGAACCCAAGCGTATGTATGTCTGTTCATTCATTTATATATTATTAAGCCTAACTCCCACATCCAGGGTGTCTTCTATAGCTAGAGGGACAATTTATTCTATTGGTCCATCTTGAGCCTGTGTTGAATAAAGACAGAATTGAGCTGATCCATATAAAACTGAAAGTGTTTGTCACTTTTTTCTCAAAGTCTGCTAGTCTTCCAGATATCTACTGCTACAAGGTTGGTCCTTGGCAGAGTTCCCATTCTATCAGACTGCCCTCATGTATTTCCCTCTTAGGATGACAAGGTGGGGCAATACTTTCAGACAAAAATCAGTACAGTTTTAGGGACTTCATGTGAGTCTTTCTTTCCACACCCTATCTCCTTTTGCTTCTGCTCTCCAAATGATCAATCTGGAGGACTAGGACTTTTCCTCTAAGAAACCATATACCACAAGGTGGAGGCTGCAATACAAAGTGACATAGGGACTCCTCATTCCTTACTAATTTTGATAAACTATAGTATGTGAGGAGAGATTAGATGTTGTTGCCTTCAAGTGGTGAAAAATAGAGGAAGAGGAAGCATGTTTACAAGTAGGAAGCTTGAAAGAGGTAAAGGTTACAGCACAAATGGCCTGTGAGATCCAGCAAGGATGCTTGAAATAGCCTCACTTTAAGCTGATTGAATAAAGAACTGACAGAAGCTCATAGCATGGGCTGAGACAGTCCTGACCCAGCAGAGGCAGGGAGTTTTGAAGTCAAGAATCAAGAGAGCCAGTGCCTTGGGACTGTAACAATTTTGGCACAAACCAGGTTAGAGCTTAAATCCAAGTTCTTGACTGAGAAACATACAATATGAATGTATTTCTACCTTGAAAATTTGGGCCTACTTTGTGCAACCTACAAGTGCAATTTAAAAAATTTATTTATTTATTTACTATGCCATGTATCATGCAGCTGTAGAAGGGCCTAATATCTGGTTTCTGAACTGAAGTTATGTTGAGTCTGAAGCAAAATCATTGCAAGTCTGAGCCTGGAAAATTATTACTAAGCACTGAAAATGGCCCATTAAGGCAAGAGGTATGCATAAAGGTTTGGACAAGCTCACTCCCCTGTTCACTTTGAGATGTTTATTCCTCTGCTTCGTTCACTGCCAGCAGGCTTTTAGTATTTCCTAAATAGCACAACCCAAAACACCTTGCTGTGTCTCTCCCAGAACAGTACTTCTCTGGGAGAATGAGAATGCTAACCTCAAGAATGCAGGAATGGATGTATTTGTTGTGAGACTCCGCTGAAATCTGTCTTTTGCTAAAAATCATTGACTTTAAACAAACCTATCAATTGGTTCTGAAATTGTAGTATTGTACTTTCTCATAAACCTAACAGACTTCTATATAAGGCCCAAATCTTCCCTTCTTGAAATCTATAGGAGTTTTGCCATAGTTTTAAACAGGGCATGACTAGCTTGATAGTATATATTTGACTAAGAGATGAACATTAAAAAACCCTCAAAATTAATCCATATTTAACATTCTTAATTTAAAGTTGATATATGGTGGCACGTATATAATCAGACAGCTCTTAGTTTAAAAAGCTCAAAACAAACAACAAAAAAATCCAAATAAAGGGTTGCTAAAATCCTAACCCATTTTGTAATCATGTATCGGAATAGCAGTTGTTTTTGCTGGTCTGGTCTGCCTTTCTGCTGGCTGGGTTCCCTTTCTGTGTGACAGATGTGCTATTTATGGAAGTGGATTCTGAATATTTTAAAGCACTGACTGTTAGGATCATCTCATTCCCAGCCTTTAAAATGAAAGAGAACAAAATGCCAAATAACTTCCCAAAGAAAAACCTCCAAATTAAGTAGATAACTATTTAATAATTAAAAAAGAAGAGGAAAAAAAGCAAAATCATATTGTCTATTTTTTACAAGAAGTGAATATGTACATACTGCAGTCTAGTTGTTGCTGTGCAACGCTTTCTGATTTAATACAATACTTGGTATTACCTTTCATTTTTAAAAACAGGTGCTCTTTTAGAAAAAAAAATCATAGGGTACACAGGTTCCTAGAGAAAGAATATGTGGCTGAAAATTTGGCTACTTTCTTTCTCAGCTATATTGGCAGGTCAAATGAAAGATCGTGCTTCTCTGTACAAATCTGGCCTCACAAGGATCTATTTATTTCAGCAGTTGGCCAGAAACCATTTATATTCACTTATAGATATGGTAAATAGTATTTACCTAAAGAAATCTTACAGTGAAATATTTTCAGAGCTAACACGTTAATCTTCACAGTTCTGGTCGTGTGTTGGGTATCAGCTTGCAGTATTTGCAGGCGGAGAAGTAGGAAGCTGTAAAAAGTCACTGCAATAGTGTGTGTGGGATTCTGCTCTCTAAACAGGTAGATCTTACAGTTTTACCTCACCTGATGGTTTATCCTTCTGGGAAGCTAATTCAGGTTATAGTAAAGTGTGGCATGGTTCTCTCATTCTCCCTTTGGAGACACAGTGACAATGAAAATAAAACCCGTTTTGCTCATTACGCATTTTAAAAAACCCTCAGATTAGGAGTTTTTAATGCTTTTTGTTTTCTCTGTATATTTTGCATTAAATATGCAAAATATTTTATTGTATTTTGAAGTTTTCCAGAAAATAAGCCTTTTTTAACATTTATAAAAACCTAATTCCCACAATTAGTCTTGCAGTCTCTGCAGAGGGTGATACCAATTTAACGTATGCGGCTGAACAGTGTGCATGCTATTAATCTCGGAAGGTAACAGAAAGATGTTAAGTAGGTGATGGGAAATTTTAAATTATAATTATTTTTGCAGCTGTGGTTTAATATTTCAAAATTATTTTTTTCTTAAAGACGACGGCACTTTAGTATCTGCATTGACCTCCATGATGTCAGAATGTCATTGTGCAACCGTAGCTAAGAAAAGCCTCCGAGAAAAAAAAAACAAAGGAGCTTTGCATCTTCCAATAACATGAGATGTGCATGTACAGTACGTAGCATTTTGGAATTCATACTGTGGTAGTGAGTTGTTGCTTTCAGTTTGATTAGACAATCATTGTTTCGTTTTCCTTGCTTTGACAGTGAGTATGCTTGTACGCTGCTTAAGTCTTCTTAGTGCTATCTAGGTCAGTATACTTAGGATAGCTTTTATGTTTTGTAAGTCTGACAGATATCGTGCCTGACAGAGATCAGCACCAAATTTTCTTTTATTTATTATATCTGAGGATAGAAAAATATTTTATAATGAATCAGAATTGTATACCACATAGCACCTACTGTTTCTGCATTGCAGATATATTTAGCTCTAACACTGCTTGTGGTTAACAGGGTGTAGCGTAGACACAGACAGCTGATCATGCAGTCAGACCCTGTGCTCGTGTGGTTTGTCAATACTGCTCAGGATTTTGATGGACTGTAAAAGAGAGAAAACAGAAAGGAAAGAAAAAGAACTGTTTTATCTGTATGAACATTAGACCTTTAGTTATGCTATTTTTTCTATCATTGTCTTTTTATTTTATTTTTTAATTCTGAGACTTAAAAATTAGAAAGCACAGCAAATGCCTCCAGGATTTAGTATGTGCGACGTGAAATCTTTCTGCATCAAGAGGATGTTATGTAGTCAATCCAGCGTTTCTCCAATAAGCAAGAAGATTGTTTTGTTTTCCTCGGCAGGCGGACTCAGCCATTGCACAGGCAGATTTTGATAAGAGTTTGAAAAGCCTACTACTGTATCATTGTAGAATTTGGAGTTTGCTAACAGTGTTAGTGACTGGAGCTCATCTTGCATCACCAGTTGATGACAATTTTCTTTGTTCCCTCCCACCCAGTTGAACCAAGACTCTGTAGCTGATACGCAATGTCACTTACAACATTAATCAGATACTGCATTTAAGGTGAGCTGTCCCTTGCCTCCTCCCTTACCAGAGCTGTGCTGCAGTATGTATCTTACTCCTGCAAGCCTAAAATGGCAGGCAGGATTAACGTTGCTTGTGCTGTGTGCATGCTGTGTATTGAATTCATTATACTGTGCCTAGTATCTCAAATGTGAGTATGTAAATGGTCTGTATGCCATGTCATGCAGTAGTGAAGACTGGTTTGTGCTGCATTACAGGCTTAGATATTTGAGCATCACCTTAAGAATTCTTTTTTCATTTGCAATGTGGTGAGCTGTTAGCTTGTCATCACATTCAAACTACATTATTAGCCCTTGGAAAGGAAAAAAAAAAAAAAAGCAAACTGTGCTTCCAGATGGTGTCACCCTTTTTCTTCTTGCATTTACTGTAGTTTAAATAATGTATATTGTATTGTTAATTAATGTGAATATCGAATTAAAGCACTTGAAACTTACATATTTATTATGCAGGTAGGAGGCACGTCAAATCTATTTTTAACTCTTACGCAGTCCACGTTGTGCAATGGGCTTTGGTTGTCGAGTTTATATTTTCAGCTGTGATATCAATAGGCTGATTTTCAGTAAATGTGACAAGTGGCCTTTGCAGTGGTCAGCTTCAAGCTTTGAACCCTCTGAGGAGGAGAAAAAAAACCCCAACCTTGTGTTGCAGTTTCGGAAAACCTTGGATGAGGACATTTTTTTTTTCCCCACTCCTGCTTTCCCTATTGATAAACTCGGTTCTCCTGATCACGGTCTATTCAAGCTGCTTCCCATCTGATCTTTGACAACTGCTTCTAAAAAATTATCAAGAAGACCAAGAATAGAACTTATCTTCATCGCTTTACATAAAAATGGCTGGGTGCATTGCCATGCTAACACTGCACTAAGTGGTACACGCAGGTAGGTTGAGATTTGCATGTTTTACTGATTTCTTGGTCAGTGTTGCAAGAACATGAAATGGGCTTTGGAATGTAGCTTTCAGTTAAAAAAATGTATTAAACTGTTAATGAAAACAACCTAATATTAAATTGTTGGCTTCACATATTGGCATGACAATTGTTCTTATATGTTTTTAAAAAATCTATTGTGAAAGTAGAGCAATCATGTCTGTTAAAATAATCATATGTACTAAGGGCGTGGCAACGCTTATGCAACAAAAGAATTTTTGAAAACCCTATTGATTCAATTACATTTTAAAGCTGACTACAAGCATTACTAAGCTTACAGTTAAAATGCAAAAATAAAAATTGAGGTAGATAAGAAAAATGAAAAATATTTAAATTCTGTCGTAAGCGGTTTTGTGTTTTGTGCGAAATCTTAAATAAAGATTAATATGCTTTAATGCTTATATTTTCAGTATTAGCTACAAACATAAACCTGCAGTATTTCTTTTTATTTTAAGGTAGAAGGACTTTAAAGAGAGAGAATGATGTAGATGGCCCTGTCAGCTTAAACTGACTATCAGTTCACTGAAGTGTGTTTTACTTCACACAAAAAGGTTATGAAATAAAAAGTTAACAGCCTTAGGTACAAAAACCTGAATTTGAGCATTACAAATAAAAGGAATTACGAGTATTGTATTACTTACACTAACTTTTCTAATATATTTGTTTCAGATTAATACTGGGCCAGAACCAGTTTCCTTGGCAACCAAATCCTTTTAAAAGGTGCAATAGTAGAGATGTAGAAAGATGTTACTCTCTTTAATAGCAATATCACAATGCAAATGGAAATTTTGCAGTTGTTTCCTTTCACTTCTAAATGAGAATCTGATCTCATTTTATGTTTCCATGCGGCTATCATTTCTTAAACGATGCCATGTTTATAAAGCTGTACACAACAAAAAACTGTTCTATTCCTGTTTTGCATTGGTTGTTTCCAGAAACGTACCCCAGTTTCTTTTTTTTAATATAGCCTAGTCTGGCATGTAGGTCAAGGTTTGTACTGTGTGTATATAAAGTGATAGTTTCATTATCACAAGTATAAAAGTATCACTGAAATACTTAGCAGCTGAGAAATGTAGAGAATCAGAAGTATGTTTAAATCTTCTTTCACCTTTGCTGAATTCAGCCACAGTAATGCTAATAAACCTATCTTTAAATAGTGGACCCACTCTGAAGTTCAGGTAAAGAGCTGTGTTTAAGCATACTGGAAAAGATCTTCTGTCGGATCTTAAACAAGTCTTTATAGAGTAAGCTCATTTGTGGTCTGCGGTAATTTGCAGACCTTAGAGATTTTGCAAAATTTAAGTTTTACAATTCCTTACTTCTATTTTTAGCTACTATTTTTAACAGTATCAGTAAAGTTAAATCTTACATGTACCACAGGTAACTGCTTATATAGAATCACGTTACTAAATGTCTCTACTGAGCTTGTAACATAGTGTATCTCCTTGTGAATCTCCTTTGTACATGACTTGAGAAATTCTCACTACTGCAATGAGACTTTTTGCAGCAGGGTAGCCATTTTCCTTTCATGTCCTTGACTTTAAAATGACTAAGTATATTTTGTGTGGATGAGGACCGAGCACTGAAAATTAATGCAGAGGAGGTATTTAGAAGCACAGCCAATTATCAATAATAGCTCTGACAGTGTCAGTAATATCAAACTAATTCTCATATATTTCTAAATATATCAGTTCAGTGCATTCCAAATAAACAGAGTATAACTGTTCAAGAATATGGCTTGTCATCTGTCTTGATAGGCCAATGCTTAATAATGATAATAAAACCATTTGATTCATAATTATGAGATTAGTTTGACGCAGTGCAATATTCCCCCGTTCCACCTAAAGAAGCAGAACTGAAAACGTAATAAACAGCATCTCTCAAGTGACATATTAAAGTTTGCATTTTTTTGTAATTTGATTTATCTCCAGTAGCTTGCTTCTGCTGATTATTTTCCTGTCTGAAATGTTAATATAGAGTGCACCATTACATGTAGTTAACAAAATTGCATTTCTTTGTTTATTTCTTGTGTGGTTGTTTTTAAAGGAAGTTGCTGAGCAAATGCTATGTAGAAGCAATCTATTTATTGCTGCTGCTATTTATCTTTAGAAAAGATGGGGCACTTAGCCATAAACTGGTTTTATTATGTCTTTGTGTTTGAACATACCCACTCAAGGCATTTAAAAAAAGTGTAGCTCTGTTACATGAGCATGCGTCGCTATGATTGTTTTAAATCCATTTACAAATTTGCTCTTTTGTTAGGGGGTGCAAGTCCTCTTGTAATTAATATGACTGAACTCAAGTGCTTTCATGAGTCTGGAAAAACTCACTGGCAGCCTGTGTACAGTAATTTCTTCTAGCTAAAGAAACTGATTTATCTATTAAGGAGTCATCTAGTAATTAGCAAGCTGTTTCCAGTTTGACTATTATACATGGTTTGCTGTATGTATTTTAATGGTAGTTACATCTAGGTAATGCAGAGCGTCAGAATGTTATAGCCAGAGGTGCCATAAGAAATCTTGTGTAAACTTCATCCATTTTATTCTCTTTGGCTGAGAGGGCTAACCAGGGCACGTAGGAGCAGGTGCAGTTTTTCACACCTCCAGCACAGCCTGCAAATGTTATTGTTAGGGGGGCTTGGGGTTTTTTTTCCAGTTTTATCATAGAAGTCTAACTGTTGATACTGAATCCTCCCTTTATAATTGAAACGTGTTCTTTTATCCATGCAAATTCCATTTCTGCCTAACAGAAAATCTATACAAAGCACGAGTAAAAAGGAATTAAAACTAAAAATCATTCACTCAGACACTATTCTACCTGCTTTTCAATGACCTTTCTGATTAAGGTTACTTCTGCCTCTAAACTTCATTTTGATTTGAAACTGTAGGTCTCTCAGTGTGAAACTATCTGTGTTCAGATAATATTTGTCAGACTGTTAGACTGGTAGTAAAGAACAGGTACGAATTAACCCTTTTGGGGCATCTAGTGTCTGTTGTAATGTATCATGTGAATTGCTTTATTATGTTTTTAAAGGGCTTTATTATGTATAATATTACATTTGAATTCTACTATTATCAAATTTGGGAATTCTTTAGCTTTGATAAGATCTTTCACTGCTGGATTCCTCCAAATATGATGTTTAAGCTTCCCATTCACCATAATATTTCACGTCATTTGTGAATATGACTTTATTGGTATCTGAAGTAATAAAAATGGCTTAATGCAATTTTCTTTCATTCTGGCCTTTGTTATGGGCAGATGTGAGCTATAGAATACTTATTCAAATCAAGATGTACTAAAAATATACTCAGCTAAACCAACGAAAAAAATTAGCTCACCTTCTTACCTTTTAAAGCCAGAGTAACGGATCCTGTATTTCCTGTATAATGTTCTTTATAAAAGTATATGGTATATTTGCAAATGGAAGATGGATCTATGTATTCTTAATTGCTGCTATATAAATGCCTATCAGATGACTCATAAGGCTTTATCTGTAAGATTTTGCAGTTGCTCTATGGAACAATTTAATTTTGTTTAGTAGCTTTGAAACAAAGCCCTGTTCTGAATAATTTTTACACTATTACATGATAACCTTATTAGGACGTTTGATACATAATAACATAAAATCAGGATGCTTCACAACGATGAATAATCTTGTAAGCAGAGAGATACAGGAAGTGTATTCTAGAGAACAAGAGTTGCCTAGAAATGTCATTATCACAGATACTGTGATGACATCTGTGACAGAAGAGACCAAAAGAAAAGTGGCAGAATGGAAAAAGGAGGAAAAAAAAGGCCTTTTGAAAGACTGCAAAAAAACAGGGAGGCATTTAAGATAAAGGATAACTTGTAATTGGTTTCAGCAGTTTATGTGGAGTCAAGGGATTTAGCTAGTAATGATGATTGTTTCTTCCTGTACCATGATTTCTTTTATAAACTGGCAAACTATGAAGCTAATCTTAAAATACACTTGTTTTCTGCTGACGTTACCTTGTGAAACTCAGGAGCAGACTAACTGAGGAAGCTGTGAAGCCTCCATTATTTGATGTCTTATTCAGTAAATGTGTGAGGAATAATTTGGATATAGTTGAGACGGGGGAAAGGAAATAGAGCCAAGGATTGGTTTTAGTCTAATTTTTCCAGTGATCCCAATGAAAAATTATTTCAAACTTGATAATGTCCTTACATTTCTGTCTAGAACACATCATGAAACATTATGTCCAGTTTGCACTATACAGGTTAAACCATAATAAAACAATGCAGTTAGAAGCATTATTCACAATAGTTTGGTTAACGGTACTGTTTTATTGCTGGTATGTTGTAAGCCTCCCAGGTGTAGATATGGAGTCCTACAGCACTCCAGGGAAAATTTTGATGAATTACGCAATGTATCTGGAAATTAGTACTTGTCTAATAATTTAGTCATTAAATTTGGATTTTCCCCTTTGCAGGCTGATACACAGTAGCCACAGAGTTCACAAAATTAATGAGATGGTTTTGCCAAAAATACCTGTCGATACCACTTTTAAAAGACTCTAGCAGAAGAACAACCTGATTTTAGGTGGGTAAGTTTATGGGGTGATTATAGCAAGCTGAAATCTCTTTAAAACTCACATAGAAATAGTGCTAAAATATTTAACACTTTAAAACCACTGCATTACATGATTTTTTTTTTTCAGTTAAAGTTCTACCTTTTTTACAATCATTTAAGAGTTGTTCTCACTATGGTACCACACTGGTCTATTCTCATGTCAGTATTCTTGGATTTTTCCAGCTCCCGCTGGATTTTTATTGCCATAGAGGTTGGACAAACAAAATCAGGCAGAACAGATCTTTGAAACAGGTTGTTATAGCCTCCAGTGATCTGTACAGACCAAACATATTGGCAGGCAAGCAAACTTCACGAGCTTGCCAGAATGTTAACTCTGGATCCCAGTCACTAGTGTTCATTACAAATCTGTGCCATACAATAAAGGTAGAGGAACTCTCTTAGTGCCAATGCCCATTTCTAATATTGTTGTTTTGGTAAAGTTGTATATAGTTCGTCTAATCTCTACCTTTATACATGACTCTAATCAGAGGTAGTAGAAAACCTCTTGAATTATGAGCTGCAAAGAGCACTTTGTAAACTGAAGTATAGTATTGTGATAAATAATCAGGATATTTCAAAATAAGAGTCACATTTTGCATGGCTTTTTCAAATATTAGCATTTTCCTTTCTTCTTACTGTGAATATGCAATAATCATCTTGGTTAAAATAAGTATGTTCGGCATCTGTGCTTTAGAGTTGAGATACGTATGTATTGAATGAAAGACTCGGTGAAATCCTGATTAATTCATTAAGTTTGAACGTGGTTCTTTGTATCACAGAGTATAATTTGTGTTATAGGAAGGCAGTAGTTTCATTGATTTCAGTGGCACTGTTTGCACAAATTTCTGTAGGAAACATTTTTTTGCATCATAGTCATTAATGCTGTGATATCTCTATCTAGAAATAAGTAATTAAGGCTACCAGGCAGAATGTTAGATAAGGAAACAAATTAAAAAAAAACAAAAACAAAACCCCTCTTCAATTGCCAGAATATCTCAAAATGTTTTCTGTATTTAAGTTTACTTTTAATACACAATGTTGTATGACATAGAAGATGGTAATGGATTTTCAGAGACAATAAGATGGCATTGGTGGTTTAAACTAATCAGCGAAACATTAAAATTAAATAAATTCAGGTTACCTGGACTTACAGAATTAATGGGCTACAAAATCTAAGTTGTACCTATTTTCAATAAATTGTCATAGCACGCTTGCTCAGTATATTTTAGGTAGAATACTGGGCCATAACCTGTTTCCTTGGCAACCACATACGAATAAAAGGTACATTAGCAAAGCTGCAGATGTGTGTCAGTGAATGCTTATTAAGTAGCCTAATGCATTTACATACCATGTGCTCACAATAATGCATGCATCTTGAAAATCACCATATAAAAAGATTTCTGGGCATGGCCCAATGTGGATTCTTAATATTCAAAGGTTTTAACCTAAAAACCTCATGTTTTCAATGGAAATATCTCTTGTGATTTTTTTTTCTTTTCATTGCGCTTTAAATTGCACTTGCGATAAGTGGACAAAATTGGCATGGTAGGCTTGGTCTGCAAATCGAAACCTTTCTCCAAGATTCTGAATACTTATAGCACTGCTTTAAGACAACAAAATATGGATTGAAATTAAGGTTCACGGTATCTTTCATAAATGCTTAGGCATTCTAAATTTGAAACTTGTACCAGCATTCAGGAGCAAGTACGACTATACTGTTTTACACAGTGACGAACTAAAGCCACTAAATAAAAATGAAACTGGTGTTGCTTGCAGCACTCTCATTCTATCCAACGTATTCAGGCAATGAGATATGACCATGTGTTGTCTTGTAATAGTTAACAACAGAAAAAGGGGCAGGGGGGAAGAAAAAGCTGTAGAAGAATGAAAATGGCAGTTGTTCATGGATTTTCAGAATAAGATGTGGATGTAGCGTTTAGGCAGTATTCACACTTTCTGTGCAAGTGTTTGTATAGTATGATTTTGTCTTATATTCCTGTATTTAAAAGAAGCTCAGATATATAAGATCAGTTTTAACAAATTTGTTTACCGACTTCAGCAAGTTTATGTAGAAGTTATTTTTGGCCTGCCTTCTTAAAGTATTCATTTGTATATAAAATGAAAAGCGTATACAACCCTTCAGGTTAACTATGCTATCCTAAGATGATATATCTTTAAGAAATAAGTCTAAAATGCTAGTAATTAAAAAGACAGGAAAAAACGGGAATCTGCAAATCCTGAGCTTAAATTCAGTTGGTGTAATCTGAGAAGCTGTTTATGTGATGAGTAGCCTAATTAAAACCCCCTTGAATCAATGAAAAGGTTCCCATTGACTTTTTTGGAGTGTGCAATAAGAGAGAAAGCTTCATACGTAACAATGAGATTTAGCAAATAAAGATTATCCTGACAATGTTAAACATTTCCATAACTCTCAACAGTCAAGTGTACCAGAATCTAGTATTAATTCCAGATAGTTTGAACACTATGACATTAATCTTTTCATGATCCTGAACCGTAAACAATGTTGTTACATACCATCACATGCTATAATACTACTAATTTGGGAAATTATTAGGGAGATGCAAGTCAACTGTTTTTTTTCTTTTTATTATTTGTTGCTTCCCATCTGAGCTGAGCTCACTGTCAGGCCAGAATTTGTGCCTGGGGTAATTCACGTTGGTGGCAGAGCATGCAGCACAAACCAGAGGTGGAGCCATCAAGATTTTCTTCTTACTGCCAGCTGCTACCAGCTTTTGCTACAGTCCTTCTCCATTGCACGAGCAGAGGCCCTGCTATAGCTTTAGGTTGGAAACGTCCAGCAGGATGGAAGAGGAGGAATAGGGCTTGGGCTGGGCCACTTAGGTCAGCACAAAATGGAGCATAAGAATATTTAAGAGCATACAGCCAAAGTTATTGTGTGTCCAATAAGTTGTCATAATGAATGGCCACACTGAAATGATGAGTCAGAGTAATAGCTATCACTTGTGCATTGCTTTTGACATGCTAAAGTTTACCAATACAACAGCAAACACAAAAACATATTTTGCAATATTTTAAGAATATTGGAGATCAGTGGTGGCCAGTTACAGCTTGAAGACCAATTCTAGCTTTCAAAATGGCTGTGTCCAGCCATCTAGCAGAATACTTAAATCAGGTGTTTCCAGGGGAAGGGATTTAGCCCTATTTTCAGTCTAGCATGATTGCTGCATCGGCTGTAGTAAAGGGCAAGAATGGCTGCATTGGCCTGGCCCCCAGCACACCTGACTGAGAATAACAGTGGCCTCTGAGCATGCAGCTTGGCTGCTGCTCTTGTGGATGTTGGTTCAGATATTCAAAGGATGATTCCTCTGAAAATTGGAAAATGAGTAGCGGGGTTCAACTACTTTTACTTTTTCTTTCTGATAACTGCATGGGCAACAGAACACCACATAGTAATTCTCCAAAATGAACAAAATTTAAATGTTTAATTTGCTACTTTTGTTTAAAGGTATTCAAATACATAAATTACTACATGTGACAACAGTCAACAACAGAAAAATGTCTGGTTTTGTTACTCTGTCTGTAAACATAGCTTCATTATTTTAATTGATCTGTGCTAGCTAAGGACTGTGATATGTCCCAGAAGTGTAGGAGGCTAGAAAGTGGCCTGTCAGCAGCATATAAAAAATGAAAGACTTAAACGGAAAATAATACTGAGATTGTTCAGAGATAGCAAGATCTAAAGTCAGCTGATTCTTAATAGCAGTACAACATAAGCTTTTATATTCTGTGCAAAAGAAGAATTTGGATTTATGTCCATTATTGCTGTTGCTTCATTTTCCTATTTAGACTGGTAGAACGACAAAGATATAGTTATACCTTTAAGAATTGCTTTTATGTGTTCTGTTTAGTGTTAATGGGACTCAGATTAGACCGTGCCTAAATTGCAAGAAAGCAACATAGCTTGGAGAAAGACTTTCTTTGGTGCACATGCACAGGTCACACAGTTTGTGAGCCAAATGAGTTCTGCCAGGCTCCTCTCTCAACCAGACTTGGAGGAGCAGGCAGCTGCTGTAGGTCTCCATAACTGTGCTCCTTCTGCCTTCCTCCCCCTGCACTTGATGCTTGAGAAGAGGAGAAGGGTTACACAAAGGAACTCTTTCCCTTGCTCATGTAACAGAAAGGGGAGTGAAGCCATCTTGAGCTGCTGGTTCCTTCTTGTGCCTCACTTCTGAGTGAAGTGTTGTCTGCCTGAGGGGTGCAGAGGAGCTGTTTTCCTCCTCAGCAGCATCACTAGCTGCTTTGACCTCAGCAGTGAGAGCAATGAAGAAGACAGTCCATCCAAGTGTTTCTTCTCATGGATAGGGTGGCCTGCTCTAGGCACTGAGAAGGAAACCAATCCTGTCACTCATGAGGAATTTGCAAGAGTTGGTAATGCTATATATGTTGTTTCCTGCTGCTGTTTAAGAACTGAAACTGCTTGACTAGAGAGGAACATTGGAACATTTTTTTCCTAGGCAGTCTGAAATACTCTTAAGGAAAGAATACCACGTGCCACAAGTTGCAGAAGTGAGATTATCAGACTTCAGAAAAGCATCCAAACACCACCACATCAGTAACCTTGGAACTGTTTTATACATTTTAAAGAAGTAAAAGTTTGCTGACAATTTTCTCTGTGCCTTGCAATTTTACCATATAAGAAATAATCCACTGCTAAACTACCTGGAGTTCTATTTAACAAGAACATAATATTTATGTGATGTTATATGCAATCATTTATATATTGAATGGGAATTGGTATGCATACACTAGCAAGATTGCTGGTTTTAAACTATATGATTTGTATTGTGGCTTAGCCCCTGAAATCAGGGCTGCAGATGCAGATAAATCTTAGTCTGACTTCTCACAGATTATCAATGCAGTCTGTTCACATAGGTTCCACTGCAGCACCAGTTCCACCATTATCTTTGCATGCAATTGGTTTTACGTGAAATATTATAATGAGAATGTAAAATCCTGGGTGCAGCCAAGATGGCCTTATAAAAATTTCTTACTCTGAAGAATAATTTTAATACATAAGGTGATGGGACTAAGAATTCCAAGTAGCACAAATTATATATATATATATGGAAATTAGTATTTTCAATTACAGTACTAGTCATAAAAAAGGTGATTCTTTTTTTAGTGGATGAGCTGAAGTTGCCTTAAGAAAATACCCTATCAATTAAAAAAAAAGAAAAAAAAGAGAAAAATGAGTCGGTTTTCTCCTAACCTGTTATATATACTGCCAGAGCATCAAATGATCAAGTACAAATAAACTAATGTCTCTAAGTTGGGGGTATCTGCTATACAAATGATGGCTATGCATCTGATTTTCAAAACAGTTTAAAATAATCAATTTTAATTAAGATTTAGGGGGAATTCATAACCTAATCTTCCTTAAATCTGTTTCATGTAATCTAAAAAGATGCTTGTATTTATTGTTGTTCAGTAATGCATTTCTTTCTTTTAAAGGATTACAACAGGTTTAATTTAATCCATATTATTGTATTTTTACTGACAACATATCTGTCACAAGTGCCTCTTATGGCACTTGTGTCAGAAATCTTCATTAATACATATTAATATGTATATATGCACCTAAAATGATAATAAACAATAGTAAATAAGCAATAGACAAAGTCCAAGATTAAAAGTAACCTACCTGTGAGTATGAAACTTTGCTTCCCAGTTATGTAGGTTGGAATAAAAAAAAGAAGATTGTGAAAACTTTGGGACACACTTTGCTTTTGCAATCAATACTGCTGTGTTCTTCAACTATTGTGCCACCTTCCATAGCTGTTGGCAAACAGCTACTGATAAGAACAGCTCAGTTTGTCATAAGATGAAAGAAACCATTTTTTGGTAGCAGAGAGTCCTAAGCTAAAAAGATACTCATTGCTTCAGTAGGTGAACTTATTTATAAGAATTTCAGTGATTCAGAAGCAGTAATTAAGCTCTCCACAGAGATGTTCAGGATTTCAGAAACGATCTTTTAATGTGGATTGTGTAAAATAGTGAAAGAAGGGGGATGTATAGATCAGTCACTGAAATTATGACAATTTCCTGATAAGAACAAATTTCTTTCCGTATCTTTTAAACAACCAGGAAAGCATATGATAGTTCCAAGACAGAATGCTGGAAAAAAAGACCTCCCCTCCTTATAATAGGTTGTGTATCTTATGTTGATATTAAATAGTTTCCTCTGATGATAATCAGCATTTATCACGAAGGGGCTCTAGCAAAGCTCTAACTTCCAGGCCCCTTAAGGGCGACAATGATGAAATAGTTCCTGCTTCTGGATTTTTTTTTTGGTCTAAAATGAATCAGTTCCTACTATTCAGTGCTTCTAATGCATAGGCTTAAGATTTGAAAACAAAATAACTGTCCAGTAAAACCTCATACACAATAGCTTGTAAAAAGTAAACACAGGTCAGCCTTGGGCAAAACTAGTATTTTCAAGCAAGCTTTAAGACAAAAGCAAATTGTCCATTTTTCTAACAGTATTTTCCACCTGTCTCAAAGTCCAGTTTTTCTCTAAGCTTCTTGATTCCAAGAACTGGGAAAACAGGTTTTGCTGACTGTTTAAAGGGAGAGGCAGAGAGAGAGAGAACATATAGGAAGACTACCAAATATATTGGCGCATCTGGCTAAATGAAATCAAGCTACTTCCTTCTTTATCTAGGTAAGCATTTGTTAGTGCTTATGAAGCGCTAATAGTATTGTTGCACTTGTTTCCTGAGGCAATAATCATCTGAAGAAACCTAAATTAGAGAGTAAGACTACTGCTTAAAATAAACACGATACCGCGTGAGTTTCTATTTATGCTTATAAAAAGATAATTAATATAATCAGATAAGGAAAATAAGGTAAATGTGATTATATTTCAGTAACCAAATGAATTTACTTCAGACATTTTTTCAAGGGAGTATTTCATCTGTCCTTTTTAGCGGGTGGTTGCAGAAGTTATGCACAGAGCTGGGCGTACCTCCATACATGCTTTCTCTTTCTTCCTACGAGAAAGGCTCTGAAGGAGAGTAAGGCAATCAAAATCCTGCGTTAGGTTCAAGAGGAATTCTAAATGATGTGGACAAAACCGCATTGATGACCACGGAGCAAGGGGTCGGATACAGGGAACACTGGATTTCCTCATCTCTCTCAATTTACAGTCCTTGCGGATAAACAACTTGGCTGACACGCTAGATCTCCCAGCTGGCCGTGTTAATTAAGCACAAAGCATTTGCTGTAAAATAAACGCACGAGAAATAACGCAGCCGCTAGGAAACGAAGAAGGGAGGCCAGGGCGCTGCCATCAGCCCGTACTTCACAAACCACAGGCAAATCTGATTACCAGGGATTATCAGAGCAAAATGGCTGCTGCGCCGTCCTGCCGCCGTCAGCGGGCCGCGCGCGGCGGCAGGGCCGGCGGGCGCCGCGGGCCACGCGCCGCCAGGAAGATGGCACCTGTCACGTCACCGCGCACCCGGCGCACCGTCCCGCTGAGCTGCTGCCTTCGCCTTCCTCCCTGCTAGAGGAAACCTCACAGACATGGTTTTAACCGCCAGGTAGCTCAAAAACAGTGAGTCGTTCTGCATTCGAGCGCACAGTTGCGTAAGCGTTTCTGTTACTGCTGGGGAAAATCGCGCGCCAGGTTCACGCGCGTCTCCCCCTCGGCTGGAGATGCAGTCCAGCCCGGCGCGGTTACAGCCCGTGAACAGGAAGCGTCCTCGAGCTGCCTGCAGCGGAGGGGCTGCCAGAGGTTTGGGTGTCTCGAGAGGCTCCGCTCCGCTCCGAGACGGACGGAGCTCGGCTGGCGTTAGCGTGCCGCCGCCGGGAGCTGGTGTTCGAGGCAGTTGGGGCAGGAGTCGGGGGCAGTCGCGTTTCAGCTCTGCAGCAGCCGTCGGCCTTGAACGTACTTGCGGAAGCCGGCGCTTCCCGCTCACGAGAAGAGGGGTCGGGGCTGTTAGCGCGCGCGTCCAGCTCCCCCCTGTGGGGGAAGGCTGCGCGCGAGCCCGCGGGGACCCCCCCCCCCCCCCCGGCGCCCTGAACTCGGGTGTCGGAACGGACGCGGACAAGGGGGTGAAGCCTTTCCATGCCTGAAGGAACCGGGCGTGCAGCGGGGAATGTTTGCTGGTTTCGCCTTATTTTTTTTTAATTACTTTTAGAGCCGGATCAGTTACGGAGTGCCCTGCCGCCGAGACGGGACTCGCTTTCGTTTTCAAAGCGAGAAACATCACTTCGTAAAAAGCGCAAGCCTGCGCTGAGCGCTGATAAGGGTGTAAAGGCCGTTCTCCATGTGATGAGAAACGATCGTAGAAAGTGCGAAGTAGGAAGTGAGAGAACGAGTTAGGGATGCTGCTCATAGGCAAGAATTACGGCTCTGAAGGAATGGTTCATCTGGTGGCTTCAGAGATCTGCTAATACTAACGTAATAGTCTTACGCTAAATTCCAACACCCCCCCTCCCCAGCTGTCTGAATTAAAAGTTAGAGGAAACCGTGTGAGGCCGAAAAAAATGATTTAAAGTCTATGATGCTTATGAGGCTATAACAAATAGAAAAGGTAAGTGTTCTGTATTAATAAGGAAGGATGCAAGCAGCGAGAGTCTAACAAAAAATATAAATGTACTTGTAGAAGTATCATGTAGCTGTGTAGACTGGAGCACTAAGCTACATGCCACTGCAAGCTATTAAACATAATTAGACATCATTAAAACTTCCCTGCATGCCTGAGGTTGTAAGGAGGCTGAAGGGACCCTGGTCAAGGCAGCCCTGCGTAGCCGTGCTGGTAGCCCAGATGGGACTGGTGAAGTGATTCCATAAAAAACTGAGCTACCATCATAAAAGCGATGGTTGGACAGTAGGTTTCCAGGTGGGCAAGGAGCAGGATAGAGCTGGGGGGGGGGGGGGGAGTGTGGGGGGGGGGGACTTGGGTTTTTTTTGTTTTTGTTTGGTTTTTGTTTTGTTTGTTTGTGATGCCTTAGCCCTACTTCTGCTCTAGAACAAAATAGTGCCCTTTAGGAGAGTTAGATACAGATGAATGTTCTTTCTCAGTTGGGGAAACAGGCTGGAAACAAAACAGAGGTAGCCTTCAAAGTACATTAATAGAGTGGAATGAAACTGAACATAAGAAAATTACGGAGTGAACGTGTTTCCATAGTGTCCATGTTGGTAAGTACCAGAAAATATTAGCATCTTTAAAATCCCAGTAGAAATGTGCAGAATAAGAAAACAGAGGGAGAACTGTTATTACAGTTTATCAACTGTCTTGCTGGTTTTTATTTTGCCCGGGTACTAGCAACCGGCCCTAATGTTTTTTTTGTTGATGCCACTAGTTTGTCTTTCAAATTTAGCTGACTGAAGTGGAATAAAAGTATCTCTTCTCATAGGTAATGGCATATACTTGCGTGGCAGTGGATTTCAGAAGTTTAACGAAAGTTAAAAATAATATTCCTAGATTGCAGCAGTTCTCTTTGGTAGTAAAGAATTTTGTATTTGTTGTATTTAGTATTCATCAGCCAGTAAAACTTTTTTGTGATCTCTTTGTTTACGTCAAAGTAATATTAATATAAAAATTAACAGTAGCTTACTCCCTCTGCAGTGTCCATGTAGAGCTGGCTGCTCTAATATTTATAATTGGCAGTGTCATCTGTGAGGTGTAAGTAGTCAAATTTGTGTTTGGATGCATCAACCTCTGATCTTTCCATTAACTTTTAGTATTACTTATTTTCACTTATGACTGTTGTCCTGGAGTGGTATTCATTGATATCAGAAAAGGTAACTTTATTGGTTTAATCAACCTACTGACCATTACACTCCAGTTTCAGATTAATATTTAAATCTCATTTCTCAAAGTGATTCAACAACTTTTAATGACAGGTTAAGTCTGTACTCTTTTTGCAGAAAATCTGCAAATAGCAAGGTAACTCCCAATCAAAAAATCTGCTGTTCAGAAGCTAAAGTTATCTATAGGTGCACCAAAGACTATTAAGTTATACTATAGAGGTACTGTTCAGATTCCTGAGAAATTATTTATATCTGGATTGAGAGTAAAAAGTATCAAAATAACATACATATTTGTGTCAAAAAAAGGATGGCTTAGTAGGCCAAAGAGTTTTGTTGACCTTTAATAGGTCAAATGGTATTTACACGTTTTGGGCAACATTTATAAATAATACTAGAATTTCTTCCATAATTCTATAATAAAAATAATACATAATAATAGTAACATTCTAAATGGGACTTTCCAGTGTTTTAATTAAAAATATTTTATAATAATAATACACCTGGAAAGTTTGATCTCTGGGTATCTTGGTCTCAGTAGAGCTCCCTTGGAAACTGAAGAGCACGTTTTCCTTTTGCAGTATGATCTGCAAATGGAACGTAAAATACTTCTAAAATATTCCATTTATGTGTGTGCTAAGTAGAGCATTCTGATTTTATAGCATTTCAGACACATTTTTCACAAATGCAAGAAGCAAGACAGGTAAAATAAAAGGCATTAGAGAATCATTACACACATGAATAAATGGACTATTTGGGGAATGCTTAGGTTGAGACAGAGAAGCAAAAAGTGTTGGCTCTGAAAATAAATTTGCTCTGGAATTTTTCTGTATAACTTTCCAATGATATATATAGCAGCAGATGGTTTAGTATACAGCAAAAAAATTAAATATCCAAATAGCAAATGAGAGCTTATATTATCTTTACACAAGAAATCTAGTTTGGTGTTTTACTGAGCATACCAAAATATCCAGGACTACAAAAACTGGCAGTCTGGGTACATGCAAGTAGAAATTGAAAATATTAAATTTTTCTCCTTAGGAGGATAAATTTTGAAATAACTAGTTGAATAATAAGACTTCTACTAAAACCACTTGGGTTTGTAGGCCTTGCTTGTAAATGCTTCTTAGTATAGAAGTAGCAGTGTGATATATTTAGCAAACAGTATGTCAGATGAAGTGTCTTTGAACTAAAACCAGCTGTCTCCAATAAAGAAACAGAAAAAACACAGGCAAGTTCCTATGGGGCAGTTCACTGGGAGGTAAAGTTGACATCATTTATTTTCTATGCTCAGGAAATAACTCTATCAGTAGCTCCTGTTGTGAAATGTTTTTGACGTCTGACAGTTGGTTTCTAATACCACATCACATGAGCAAGTCAGGTGTGATCTCAGACATTGTCAATGAGAAAAAAGAATCAATTATGGGATAGTGGCTGCTTGCTTGAAGAAAAGCGTTCTTGTCAGTATTCTTTCTGTAGAAGACTTGATATGCTATAAACTATCTACAATTATATATGGGTTTTCAGATACCAAACCAAAGCAGATAACCATACCTAACTACTGTGAATTTCAGGTTATCACTCCAAATGAATAAACATCTCTCATTTTAAGCCAAATAAGTGTAATAAATAAACATGTAAACTATGATTTTAAGATTTAAAGCCGCAAAACAATGCATCTATATTTATAGCTGCTGTGAGTGACCAGATAATCAAAATAATATGTCTACATTTCTATCACAGTTACACTGATGAATTCATTTCTTGACCTCCATGACATACATAAGCCATCAGAAGTATTTTTTGTGAATCACAATTTTGATATTTATTAATTACATGCATTGAAAATTCTTAGCCATTAAACTCTATTAGAAGTTTTGGCCATTTGCATAGATAATACCTTCCTGATAGAAACAGGGGCCATGCTACAAAGTACAAATTTTACTTCCAAGCTTCATGCATAATGTACCAAATTATGATCTTTTTCATAGGACATTGTGTTTGTCTTTACAGTAAGATTGTTAATGTTTTTTGTATAATTTAATTTGCAGTGAGGTAGTTGGCGGATTTGTGATAAAGTGTCCAAGGTGTAACTAGATTAGCTAGAGCAAGGGTGTATGTCCCATATTACTGACTTTGTGATAAAGACCCTGTTTTCAAGAAAGGCTTACTTCTGAATAGCTTGGGTGAGAGAGTCAGTGTGTTCTAAATGGCCATTGCTGTTTGCTTAGTGAATATGGGTCAAACCTTGATTTCACCATTTGGATCAAACCCATCTTAATAAATATATTGGCATTTTTAATGTAAACTATTCTAGGGTAAGGGGCATTTTAAATATTTTCAAACTTAATGTTTATGTTCGGAGCAGTAGATGGAATGTTTAGAAAGTACTCCTAACTTATTAGAGCACTACAGTGTGGTAGTATTTTAAGCTATCTTACAAAATATCTGTAGTTGGTCATTTTAAGGGGCATTTTGATTCCACAAGTTGAAAGAAAAGGGTCTTTAATAAATATGCAGATTTTTTTACTGTGGTGGTTGGTAAGTGCCAGTAGGACAACTATTTCTTCATGACTTGAAGTCAGAAATGGGCAGTGGTAGTTAAAAACACTACTCAGAGATGGAAAAAAAGGAACAAACCTCATTATATGGTACAGATCTGAATTTGAACAGAGCAAAAAAATAATCTGCTTAAGTCAGAGACTTTCTCCAGATACATACTGTCAAATTAATCCATTTTCTCAGTCTGTTTTTCATTCATAACTTGCATCTTTTACCTCAATTAAACAAACCAGTATATCCATACAGTAACAGTCTGGCTAATCTAAACACTTTTTGTCAGCATTAAGCCTCATTATTATAAATTGGCAGTTATTTAACAGTATTTACTATTGCAATTAAATCTCATTATTTGGTAGAAATTAAGAACACACCATCAAATTTTAAAGTATGAACGCTATGAATCTCATCTATAACTGAAGAAAAAACTCCATGCTATTACTCGTTTTACTCACTGAATTTATAAATTCAGTTACTTATAATTTTTCAGTCATTTTAAAGTGAACACTATTTAATAAAATTCAATCACTATTTAAAAAATAATACTCTGTTTACGTAAATAGTGTTATATGTACTCCGCTATTGTTTACAAAATTGTGTTGCTTGTGCATTCATTTGTTTATAAAGCCTTATCCTGTAACTGAAACTTTTTTGTAGGGGATCTCTGATCCATGTTTTAAATGTCAGCTTAATAAGGGGATCACATGCAATTGTGTTGTTTGTCAGAGAATGACTTAACAGCCCCAGAAAACAAAGTCCTCAGTATCCACAGAACCACAGCAATTCAGCCTTCCCCATAATGTCTACCAAATGCCTCAACCGCATGCTGGGGGAATTACCTCAAGGGTTCAGTGAGTCATTCAGTGTGAACCTGAGCAGATGCACCCACTGGCACAATAGAAAGCTGGTGGCTGTGGTCCCCAGTGAAAGGCATGGGGTGGGCAACAGACCCATGCAGGGACGGAGAAGATTCTCTGCCTCCTGCTGAGGAGCTACTGGTGTTCCTGCATCCTTGATCTGTACATAGATTACCTTCAGTATTGTTGGCATGAGTGAACCTAAGATGACTTTGACCTGAAGTGCTATGACAAAATTTTACTCATTCTTAAAATTTAAAAGTTAATAAATTAAAAATATGTATAAAATAAATATAGAACTATAAGTTTGGTCTGTAACTGAAATGGATGAAAAATGCCTTCTGAATATATTTACATTTTTCTTTTTCTTTTTTTTTTTTCTGTAGATGACAATCATGTCCCATTCAAAGGATCTCAAGGATGACTTCCACAGTGACACTGTACTTTCCATTTTAAATGAACAGCGCATTCGGGGTATTTTATGTGATGTCACCATAATCGTGGAAGATACCAAATTTAAAGCCCATAGTAATGTCCTGGCAGCTTCAAGCCTTTACTTTAAAAACATTTTTTGGAGTCGTACTATCTGTATTTCAGGTCATGTACTGGAGTTAGATGATCTCAAAGCTGAAGTGTTTACAGAAATACTGAATTACATCTACAGTTCCACAGTGGTTGTTAAGAGGCAGGAGACTGTAACGGACCTTGCAGCTGCAGGGAAAAAACTGGGAATATCATTTCTAGAAGATCTTACGGATGTTAATTTTTCAAGTTCCCCCTGCCCCTATGGATACTGTATTAATGAAAAAGGGACTGTCAAAGAGGAAAAACATGAAAAGAGACATGAAGACTCTGCTGTGACAAATGGACCACGAATTACAAATGCATTCTCAATTTTTGAAACTGAAAACAGTTTGTTTTCTCCACTTGATTTGAGGGCAAGCTTTAAAAAGGTATCTGAGACAATACAAGCTCCCAGCATCAGCCTTGACAGAAGCGACGTTTGCAAAGATGCTGAGCCAGCCAGTACACTGGCTGAACACTCCTATGCAGTTTCTTCCGGGGGAGATACTTTTCAAGGAACACCTTTTCCTGAACAGGAAAGCAGTCCTTCATACAAGATGGGTGAAGACCACTATGAAAATCTCCAAGCCACACCACTCATTCAGCCAGGAAAACAAGCATGTAGTACTTCTAAGACAGCCTTTAAGCCCCAGGGTACTGGTTTGACTATAGCAAAAGTACCAGCCCCTGCAGTAACCACTACAGAAGCCCAACGTGAAGCAGTTACTGATCAGACAATTATTTCCTTTCCAAAACCTCAAAATAAAGCAGGAGATTTCCATTTATCCAGAGAAGAGGAAAACAATTCTGCTAATGTCTCTGGATCTGTGGCAACTGTTGTTCCACCTGTTTACAATTGTAACTGTTGTGCAAAATCATTCAATGACAGGGCATTACTCAGTACTCATCTTCAGCTCCATTCAGAGCATCAGGAAACTTTCATATGCAAATATTGCAGCAAGCAATTTGCAAATTTAAATATACTGGAAAGTCATGAACAAGTCTGCATGAGGTCAAGTAGCTTATCGGTTCACAATGGAAACGAACAAAATTTTGCAGATAACTATACTGCTACAGACGGAAGGAATGGAAGTTCATATGCAAACGCAGAGCCTCTATTGTCTGAAAACAGCATCACTGATTATTCTAATGCAAATTGTACTCTACCAGAAACAGATCATTTGGTTAAGGTTGTTGATGGGCAGATATTATATACTTGCATTGTTTGCAAGCGTAGTTATGTAACATTGTCTAGCCTTCGAAGACATGCAAATGTGCATTCATGGAGAAGAACATACCCTTGTCACTACTGCAATAAAGTATTTGCATTAGCTGAGTATCGCACCAGACATGAGATCTGGCACACTGGAGAAAGACGATATCAGTGCATTTTCTGTCTGGAGACTTTTATGACTTACTACATACTAAAAAATCATCAGAAGTCTTTCCATGCAATTGACCATCGTCTCTCAGTAAATAAAAAGACAGCCAATGGAGGCTTAAAACCAAGTATGTACCCATACAAACTTTATCGACTTTTACCTATGAAATGCAGGCGACTACCTTACAAGTCCTACCGAAATTCTTCATATGAAAACGTTCAAACAAGCAGCCAGGTTAATGAAACTGCTTCTACTAACTGTTTCATTCCGAGTTCTCTTAGCTCTGAGCTACCACCACTGAATTTTCAAAGTAATATAATAGCAAACAACAGAACTCTTGCCTTGGATACATCTTCATGTAATGATACAGCATCTTCCACAAATACTCAGAACTCTTCCTCTTGGGGAGTAGGTATCTTAAATTCTGACCTGCAAAGGGACTTTTTCACAGCTGAAAAAAGAGTTTCTACTGCTGCAAATGACTCTGGTTCTCAGGAGTGTGATTCCTCAGTTGTGTCTTTAACTAATGTGAATGAAAATTCAACCTCTGTCATCAGTTACAGCAGTTCTGCACCCTCTGTTATAATGCACAGTAGCAGAGTTTCATCAGTAATAATGCACAGTAAAACAGTCACTTCTGTAGAAAACAAGACGACAGAATCTTCAAATAATCTACCTACTCAGTCTGTAAGTGATGATTGTAAATATGGGTCAGATAATTATGGGAAGTGCATTACAAAATCAAAAACTATTAAGGAGAAAAAGAAGACACTGCTGTACAACAGAGCCGAAGCAACTGAGGATACGCAGCACGTCACAGGATCTGGAGGTTCGTGTAGCAAAACAACAAATACTGTCCAACAATCAAGTAAAACTGAAACGTATATTGCAAAGCCTGCCTTACCTGGAACATCTACTGACAGCAACGTTGCGCCTCTTTGTCAAATAACAGTAAAAATTGGTAATGAGGCTATTGTAAAAAGACATATATTGGGATCTAAGCTGTTTTGTAAAAGGGGCCGAAAATCTAAACATGAGTCCAAACAGGACAATCTAATGGAGGAACCAGAAGTGGAGAGAAAAGAAAGAAGCCCATCTAGGCTCTATAGCTCAGAATGCCTGGAGCTGACAGAAATGTGTGATGATGTAAGTGACCAGGACTCCAGTGATAAACCCTGGAGACCCTATTATAATTACAAACCAAAAAAGAAATCCAAACAGCTAAGAAAAATTAAAAAGACCAAATGGAGGAAAAAGCATGGAAGCAAGAATACCATTATGGAAAGCCACAACACATGCAGTCGAGAGTACGCACTCAGGAATGCTCCTGAGGAAAAAGCAATCAGTCAAGAAGAGAACACAGAAATGCCTAATCTTCATTGTGAGCTCTGTGAAAGAGATCAGTCTTCCACTGCAGAAATCCAAGAACATGTACACTGGCATGTAGCTACTTCAAAGCCTTACATTTGTGAATTTTGCCAAAAACAATTTCAAAGTCCATCCACTTTAAAAATGCATATGAGGTGTCACACTGGGGAGAAGCCCTACACCTGCAAAACCTGTGGTAAATGTTTCTCAGTTCTTGGAAATCTACAGAAACATGAACGTATTCACCTGGGTGTCAAAGAGTTTGTCTGCCAATACTGTAATAAGGCGTTCACTTTAAATGAAACACTCAAAATACATGAAAGAATTCATACTGGAGAAAAACGCTACCACTGTCAGTTCTGTTTTCAGAGCTTCTTGTATCTTTCTACCAAAAGGAACCATGAGCAAAGGCATATACGTGAGCATAATGGAAAAGGATATGCTTGCTTTCAGTGCCCCAAAATTTGCAAGACAGCAGCTGCTCTGGGAATGCACCAGAAGAAACATCTCTTCAAAAGTTCAGGTCCACAAGATAGAAAAGAACAGTTTTGCAATGAAAGCACTAAACTTTTGGAAAATCCACATTTCCTTGGCTCAGAAAGAAGTGAAGTAAAAAATATACAAAATATAACTCCAGACGTTATACTCTGAGTGACAGTTGTGTAAGAGAGAAGAAAAATCCAAACCCATATATTGGAGAAAATATAGATGCATTAAACGGGAAAACGTCTCCACTCAAATTAGTATCATTTACTAAGATCAAATTTCTTCATCTAAACATGTCAATATATGCAAAAGAAGGAAAAATAACACAGAAAAGAAAAAACTAGTATTTGCAATAACACAAACTTAATGTGAAAGACCCAAAATACTTTTGACACAATAGACTTCTGACAGAGAGAGAAAAAAAAAAAGACAAAAAAAAAAAAGACCAACCAAACCCCTTCTACTTAGCATTACAGGAAACTAGTCACTGAACTATTTTACAGTGCTGTTTTTAAGTCAGAATCGTTCTAGCCGAAGTAAATATGTAGGTTCACAGTGTACTCTGTAGAAGGAATTTTTGCTGCAGAAACCATATATTGCATTTTATAACAAAAAGTAATGTGTTTATAAACAAAATAATTGTAATCTAGTGTATTCTAAAATGAAGGTGGGAAATGTTTCATGAACTTGGATACGCTGAAGTACAGTTGAGCTCTGGCGTGCTTTTCTGTAACTCAACATTTACAAAACATAATCAGGAGTTTAAACCTCTTTTTCTTTTCCATATTCAGTTTTGTAGTTACCATAATAACCATTAAGTCTGAGTGCTTGTGTGGAAAGTATTCCAGATTTATGATATCTCTGAGACATTTAATAAAGATTCAGTGGAACTCACAACAGCCAGTCTTCCAAACTGCATAAAGCCCAATGTCAATGGCCTAGTAGAGCTATTCAGGTACATTTGTCTAAAGAAGACTGTTCTCATGAAACAGCCTACCTTAAAGAAATCCTGTATATAGATGTCCACCTCCTGGTGGGTCTGCAACTCCTGTCTTTTAGAAGTATTCTTCTCAGCAGAAGAAGAGGAGATTTAGACAGAGTCTTCCTCCTCATCTTGGAGTAATACCTGGACAACAAACAACAGAGCAACTCCCCGTAAATACTTTGATTTTGGGAGGAGTAGGTAAATACTTAGGTTCTTGCTTCCTCATGTATCCGTGAGGCAATCCCTATGTATAAACAGGGATGGGGCCAGTTTGTGGGGTTCCCTGTCATCCCCATGCCTTAAATGCAACAGCTAACCTTCATATGTCCCTCCTCAGTGATCCCCCTAACCGTGCCAGCATCTGGCCCCAGGGAAGCTTTGTCACAGTGTCCCTTGGCCCAGGACAGTGGGCCCATAGCAGAGACGTGCCTGGAATGGGTTGCTGGAGGAAGAATTGTTGGCCTTTCTGCCTCCCTCATCCTGCCACACCGAAGGGTTGCGGTGAACCTTACGGCTTCACAGTTTGCTAAGAACTGGGAGAATAGGCTTCTGAAAGACATCACCAAAATATTACAGTTAACATTATTTTGTGAAAATGTGATTAATTTTTTAAAAAGTCAAAGAGGATGTATGTCTACAAGTTGCATTTTATATGATAGGGCTGTCTTGTACTGTATCTGCATTTCCAATTAGTCATGTATGTTCATCTCTGTGATGTGTTAAGTCAGGACAAAGGTTAGTGATCCTCAACTTCATTCTGCGTGCAAATATGGTACACAGTCTGTTTACTTACTTCGTCTTCTTGAATATTTTAAAAGAAACTATAGCTTGGGTACAGTAAAACTACGATTGAAATGATAATACAGTATTGATTGAAGTAATAATATAGTCCACTTACTTATTCTATCATTGGTGAATGCTATGAACCCCTTGAGAAATTCTGGTTTCATAGCAGCTTTGGTTTCATTTAAATAAGGATAATAGAAGAATAAACACAGGAAAGTACGGTCATGTTTCAAAGAAAGTACACAAAGATATCTTCTAAGTGGACTTGTATGATGATAATTATAGACCAAAGCAAATAAGGTAGAATATTTATAAATATAAAGATAATTTTACAAATATTTTATATAACTGTATAGTTCATAAGAAAAATATTGATAGCTTGTGTTAGGTTTGGGGGGGTTTGTATATTTTGATAAAAACACAATGACTTTGTAACTCTGTATATTCTCTACAGTTTATAGCAAAGCAGTTTTAAGATGGCAATGTCATGTTTATAGTTCAAGTGTGGCACTTTTACTACAAGTAACACGATGCAGTAATGAGTCAAGTATTAATGACCAAATTAGAATTAAAGTAAGTGTAAGAGAAGGTAAATACTATATGCTGTCAAAGACTGTAATTTGCTACATAATCACATCTGTATTTTTGTTTAGAAGAAAATATTAAATGCAGATGTTAAGGATTGATAAAGAGTCTAATTTTATTTTTAGAAAGAGTGATTATAACTCTGTTTTTGCTTAATTAAAATAACATCTTCCTATTTTTCTGTAAGTCTCTCCATTTTTTAAATTATGTTAATACATAATATATAAGATCCAGAGATATGTATCTTCTAATAGTTATTTCATTAGAAGATTAAGCAACACAGTTACCAAACGTTCCCTTCATTAAGGTCAAAACAGTGAATCGAGAACATGCCAGAGCTCAAGGGAAGTGATGGTATCTCCTGGCATCGTACCATTAAGGGTGAACACAATGCTGAGGTGAAGAGAATCTACCTGCTCAGTATCTTAAAGGACTTGGAAGACAGGTGAACTGCATTTAATACTTTTCAACATCTTAAAAATGTTTTCATGAGGACCTGAAACTTTAAAAATTCTTTTCTTTTCAATTCTGGTAGTAACCTTGCAGTACAGATTGTGTATTTTACACACTGTACTTCAGATCTTTTGGGACTACTGTCAAGAAATACAGTTCAGAATGCAAATATCTAATTGCATAAGGAAGTATGAAGATACGTACAAAATAGATTACACATATTCAAATTACTTCCCCCTTCAGCTAGGTGTCACTAGTCTGTAGCTTGCATTAAAAATTAGATTTAAGCTAAATCATGCAGGTCATTTTGGGATGGTCCTCGGGAGTAACTAAACAAAAAAATTTAGAAGTTGCTACATATAACAAATATGTTTTTCTCTATTTCAAATGCTAATTAAAAAGGCAAGTGGATCATCCCAAAGTTTGTGCATCTAAACAAAACGTTAGTCAATCTTCATTTATGACATACCCAAAATTAGAACAAGTATACTGAATGATACTGCTGTCTTCTGTGAAATGAGATAACATGACACAGCTAAACTACAGGCAGAAGCATATGAAGTAAGCCACAAAGTGTCATCATCACTTTCATTTGTTCTAAAATTCCTTAATATAGCAATAATCACTGGCAATTCAACACCTTAGCTGACATAAAAGGTTATCTCACAAGAGCAAAGATCCCCCCTACTTACCTCTTCATTGTTAAATGAAGAAATCATTCCCTTAAGTTTGCAAGTTAGCACGCCAGTGTTTGTCTTAACTATGTCCTTAGCTGAACAGATCTACCTGTCATACAGATGCTCCTAAAATGTAACTTTAAGAGAGGCCAAAAATAAACATTATGCAATTGAAACAGTATTCTGAATATAGTATGTTAGATTAAAACAAGGTGCTTTTTAAATAAAATGGAGTGTCAGGAATTAGACCATGGCAAAACTAAAAGTTGCACTGATAATGTCAATAGGAGGTCTGTGCTTCGAAGAAAGCTGATGCTAAGAAACAGTAAGCTCCCACTGTAATCGTAAGTTTTGAGAGGTATGGAAGAACTAGAGTCAGACGATCTTAACTTTTAAAATGTTGCAACCCACACCTCAAGCATACATCTTCATTCTCGGAGTACTACCTTGCTACGTTTCTCAGATCAAAGCCCTGGGTTAGCCTCAGTTCACCAGCCACCAGTCAGACAGGGCAGCCAACCTAGAGAGCCAACCAGAGATAATGAAATCCTCAATTTGTACTGTGGAGGAACCTCCCATTTCCAACTGGTTAAAATTCAGCTTATGCAAACTCGTGTCTTTGTGCAGATTTGGGTTTTGCATGCATACAAATACATCCGTTACTGGTATGATGAAGCAGCTTATTCCCCACCAACCCTCTGCCTGCCACCTTTCAAACATTCCTGTCCTCCCCCAACCACGATGTGGAGCGTGGGGACGAGGAAGGAACCTCGCCGCTGCTGACAGGGCAGCAAGGGAGACGTTGGATGCAGGAGAAGCCACCAAGGAATGAGGCACAGCAGTGCCTGACTGTCAGATTATATGGCTCGATGCCATATCATAGCAATAATGGCAAGATTGGTGCAGGAGAAATAAAAAATGGTCAGAGAACCACAGCAGAGGACTTCAATTAGAGACAAATGACAGATGCTGGCGTGAAAGTTTCCAAACTTGCCTTTGCTTTAACAGGACAGACTGAGAGGGCTTTCTAGGTGCAAAGTGAAGAATCCTAGTCCTCTAGTGCTTTCTAAAACAGCTTTAGTCCACTAAACTACCTCTGTTTTAGGATACATAAGTCACTAAAGGCTTTCACCATACTCTGTGCCTGCAGGGCCCGGAGGCTGATGTACCCTCAGCGTGTACCCTAGTGTCACCAAACTGGACACACTGCCTGCAGCCGACGGCTGGGTGGACGATGCAGAGCGACCTAAGACAGACAGACAGACGCCCACCGCCGATGTGGGACCGGGGTGAACTCCAGACGTAAGCAAGATGCCAGGGAGTTTCACAATTAGGATCTGTATCTCCAAGAAACGTCGGTATAAAACATGATGCGGAGGCCCTTTAATTCTGGATGAAGATGGGCTGCTGCTGCGCTTTATCTGTAGTCTGCTAACACCTTCAGGTGCCTTACGGCTGCAGTGAGCGAAGCATTGCTCACGGCAGTTTGCGGGCAGCACTGGGAGCTGAACCGTTTCCTGCTTGTTTTATGGCATTTCTTTTGTGGCCGAACAGGCAGAGGTGAACAAGCGACAGCAGAGAAGATCAACAGAAGCCATCGCGTGCTTTTCACAGAGACAGGCCACGGGCACACCAGAAATCAGAGCGACCGGCTCCGTCGCTCGTTTCAGCCCTTTAACGCGACGAATATTATTAATACGGTAAACACAAGCGTGTAAGGCGCCTCGCAGCTAGAGCCCCTCTGCCCACGTAAGAGCTACGCAAGGGAACAGGACAGGCGGGGCAAGCCGCGGGAGCGGCCGAGACCACCGGGCACCCGGTGAAGCGGGGACGGAACCGGG
>NW_010972676.1:9203370-9210494 GCF_000737465.1 Haliaeetus leucocephalus
GCTGGACGCGGCGGGGCCGTCGGAGCCCCGGAGCGGCTGGGAAGCATCCGTTGCTCCTGGGGTTTCCTTGAGTCAGCGGGCGAGCAGAAATGCCCCTTCCCGTCCGGACCTCGGGCATCGGCGTCTGTTTGTCAAGCAGAAATTGCGAAATTATTGATGTGCAGGAAGTCGGTGGTAGAGGGCTGTTCTGGAAACGGTCATTAATGCTTCTGTTTCTTTGTGTAGCGTGTGTGCGAGTGAGAGGGAGGCTGGTGACTTTATTTTGGTGGTTAGGAAGTGCTGACTAAAAATACCTACACGTTCGGTAACGTGGGAAACCAAAGGATGAGCTGGGGAGGAGGGGCCGGGGAGGAAAACAGATAGTGCGGTGCCGCTCGGGAGGACTTCAAAGCAAGGAGGAGAAACAGGATGTGCAGCGGCTTCCTGAAGGGGTATCAAAATACATTCATACAATTCGGATGCAACCCGTTTATTTCCTTTCTCACGCAGTCGATCGACTTTTTTGAGAATGAAGCGAAACAAGTTGAATTGGGCATGGCGCTGGGACAGAGAACCGGTTGTGAAAATCTTTTGAAGGATTAGGTTTGGTGGAGGAATGGAGTCGTGTTTACTTAAATGTCGTCATGCAGTATGGACTTGAATGTGTCTTCAGTAAATAGAAGACTAGGTCATGCAAGCAGGAGACTGCATGAGGTATAGCTGGAGGTGCTCTCGCTCCAGCGTGTTTGCGATAGAGAGCGATTGATTGCCTGTTGAGTAGACAAGGCTGAACACACACTTACTGAGATCTTACATTGTTAGAAATTATCACAGAAATAATATGTGTTGGTTGCCTTTAAAGAAGAATACTGTTAGTTTGGGGGCTAAAGCATTAATTTCTGAAGCTGACTTATTTATTGACACCATTCTGCTTCTTAACTTTTATCATAAGGTTTTTTTTCAACACTGGACAACAAAACATTCAAGGAGTTTTACATTTTGTGATACTTGAACCTGATTTCTTCACTGTGAGGGTGGTGAGGCACTGGAACAGGTTGCCCAGAGAGTCTGTGGATGCCCCATCCCTGGTAGTGTTCAAGGCCAGGTGGGATGGGGCTTATGAGCAGTCTGGTCTGGTGGAAGGTGTCCCTGCCCATGGCAGCGGGGTTGGAGCTAGATGATCTTTCAGGTCCCTTCCAACCCAAACCACTCTATGATTCTATAAAAGTTTTTCCATTAAGTATTAAAAGACAAAACCCAAAATGTCTTGAAACTTATGTTGAAACTCTGGATTAAGCCTGCAGTTGTATTGTAACTTTGTTCAATTACCTGGCAAAAGTAACGGTGAGCTGAGGTCTGTGACCTGCTTCCTAGGGAACACATAAAAGGCTGGTTGCCAAAGATTGACCTGTAAGAACTGTATGAGCCTACCTGGAAAATGAGCAGAAGTAACAGCTGCAATAAAAAATGTGTCTTGAAACAGTATGAAAATCAATTTGTAAACCTACTTATTTCTTCTTACAAAACAAAAACAGTTTAAAAAAAAGGTATGAGTTAAGTATGCTGTGGAAGCTTGCGAACCCTAAAATCCCTAGATGCTCTTTTGGCTGCTTCTCATAGCGCATGCTGTTTTATTTTCACTTCTTGCTAGTATTTTCCTAATGTGTTTTTTAGGGGAAGAGCCTCGGAATGAACAATAAGAAACAAAGGTAATAATGTAATACCCTTTGATCTGGAGGGATTAGCAGTAGCAGACCTCACTTTGGAAGTTGATGTTCATAGTTTGTAAGAATTCCTTGTAGCATGTTTCTTAGAAGTGGAATACATTCCGGTGCCTAAGCTTTGTTGGCATTTAAACTACTACAGGACTTGACGCTGACTCATTTTATATGTGTTGCATGAGAGAGAGTGGTAGTTTTAATGAGCTAATGTCAGTTCTATGTAATTCTGTATGTATAGAAAACACCATCTGCAGCAAGTTCTTATTTATACTGTTGTTTTACAATGCACAAATAGATGGTAAAATCTCAAGTTAGTGATGTTATACAAATCATCACAATGGATTTAGAATTGAGCCATATACATAAAGCTGGCTTAAATAGCCATTACATACCTAGCAGTGAAAAAAACAGAGTAGGAACGCATTTGTAGTCCCTGGTACTCTCTCTACTCTCTCTGTTTTGTGGGATGTCAGTGTTTGCAGCCAGTCTCCTGCCTCCAGTTTTCAAGTAAGAGGCAAGGTGAACTGGTCTTACCAGTTAAGACCCCGTAATATTTTTTTAAATATGGTATTACACTTCAGCAGGTTTCCACCAGAAATCCACTGAAAAGTCTGTCTTTTCTTTATGATGAGTTTTTTGTATTGGTGGCTCTATTTTGTGTGTCATAGTAATGACAAAAGTGCTTTACAAAAGTAAGTGGATATCATGTAGATTTAGACATATTGCATAGTGTAGTGTTTTAAGCTTTATAACTAGCTTCTGTTTTCATTTTATGACATACAGTAGTACATGTTTAGGTGGTAAGTGATTTTAGTTGCTTTGAATTTTTTGGTGTGTTTACTGAAACCTGTCTTAGTGGAGCACTTGGAAAATGACTGTCGTCTCCCAGAGCTCATCTGACAAAATTCGGGACACATTCTTTTTCAAACTTCTTGCACTGAGTTGTTAACACTGTGTGGTTATCTCGGCTTATGCTGCACTTCTGTAGTGAATTTAATTGTTGCTATATAATATGTTTAGTCCTATGAAGCAAATACTTAGGAGTTTGTGTGCATAAATGTCTTCTAAATTTCTTTGTTCTGGGTCCCTGTCAGAGGATGTGCACTAATGCGCACTTTCACTTGACAGAGGATATTGTGAATAGCATTTATCTATCCGACCTCCTGCTTTTGCTTGGTTTCTGATGCACTGTTAACAGTGAACAAGCTTTACCTTGATGTTTTCATGTAGCATCTATGTTTAAAAAATTATGCGCAGGCATGGGAGTTTGACAGAACTGTTGAATTTGGTAGGTTGCTCCATTGCCGTTATTACTAACTCATAACATTAATGTGGAGAGTTTGAATTTATTAAGTGTTGTACACCTGAATTCCTATTGATCTAGCACTTGATTTTTTTTATTAGCATTGCATCTTTTCCCTTTTGTTTAGGTTTGACCTAATCTTACTTTGAAGTGAGGTTTTACTGGGTTATATAGAGAACCTAAACAATATTTTCTAAATATTTTAAAATCCAAACCAACATGTATAATTGGCCAAAGTGTGGGTGTTGTGGTTTTTTTTTTAATTGCTATTATTATTTTTTTGCTGTTTTCCCAAAAAAGCTGAGTGGCAATAAAAAAAGTTAATTTGAAAGTCAGGTAACTAATTGCAATTGTGAACTTCTATGTTTTCAAAATAAAAAGGTTGACTTTTGGTATTTTAGTGATGCGTTTAATGGTTTCCCTATTGAATTAGGCTACTGCATGTGTCATGTGAAAATAATTTGTGGTTTAAGTTAGTCCGGTGACCAAAACTGGTGAATTGATATGGTTAATACAAAATAAATAAGTCTGTTATTGCTGCTGTTTCATCACTTGTGCGTTTCCCCATTTGAACTGCAAGTTTCAGTATCACACTGTATAGTTTTAAATGACAGCCTCTGTGAAGAGGCTTGAAATAGTTCCACAGTTAGATCTGAAATTGGGTTAACTTCTCTCTTTTCCCCAAAACAGCTTTATTTGGTGTTTCTGACTAACCATTCATACTACCTACACTTTCCAAACAAACCCTTGGAAAACTCTGGTATACATTTCCTCAAGATACTTCTCTCGCCTCTTAACTTTTTTCCTTTGCATCCTTTGAACAGTGAAACATAGGCAGTCTTCAGAATTCAGAATTGCATACTTGATGAATGCACTGAAAATCTAAACATTCAAGCAGATGTCTGGTGTTGTTCATACTTGATTTTTATGCAACCATTATAGCCTTAGGTTTTCAGGAAAAAGTAAGACTTAGTGTAATCAAAGACTTGTGCTCTTTTTATCCTATCTCCCCCCCCTTCCCCCCCCAAGTAAATAAGCTTCTTGGAAGAGTTGTACCTCTGTATAGCTGAGAAGTTTCCCACAATCACAGATATTGAGAGGTATTTGGAAAGATGTGAAATCTCATGCTCTGTACTTCACCTGACAAGTGCTCTGAGGTTATTTTAAACTCAGAACTGAGAATCATCCCCTCTGCCTCTCAAAAACCTCAATAAATTTGTCTGTGCCTTAAAGCTAAACACTGGGGCTACATAATAAAAGTTTTTGTCTCATTAGAAAATCAAAGCTTCTATTTCTTCTATTTCCTTCGGTAGAAAGTTCCTTTTAATATTGAAAGACTGCAGTATAGTAGACATAAAAATTGTGAATTATGTAGAAATATTTAATTTCTACTCTAAGAAAACTCGAAACTATAATAATTGGAATTACCTTTCAAAGTCCGGTGCCTTTACAGTGCCAGTTAAGTAATGTTATATCTTAAATATTTTATGTAAAAGTAGGATGGTGAAGCTACAGAGTATTAACTGAAAAATAAAGATTCTTATCAGGAACACCTGACAGTTCATGCTTATTAATTACAAACTACAGTATCAGAAGCTCTCTCAGGATTACTAGCCTCTTTCATGAATTTATTTTTATATTTTCTTTCATATGTTTTATTAAAGCAGCTTTTTTTCAGACGGTGTTCAATCTTTGATGCTTTTCTCAGTTCTTCTGCAGTATCTCACTTAAGAGTAACTTTGAGTTTAGTCTCTTTTTGGAGTCTAATAGCATTAAAAACCGGTTCTGTTCATGTCTCTCAATCTGTCAACATTAAGTGTGATGTTTAAAAATAATATGTGTACTTCCTCCTCTCCCACACCCAAGTTGATGAAAAGCTCATTGATGCTTCTGGGAGCACAAGTTTTAGTTGTGGAAGTTATTTAAGTTTCATGCTTTCCCTCAGTGTACATATGCCTGACTTGGAAAACATCATGCATGAAGTTCATTCTCTGTTCCTGTTAACCTGTCAGTTTCTCTGCTCAGATACGGTTCTGGTAGCCTTTCCAGTGCCAGGCATTACTTACTTAGCTTTTGAGACTGTAATAATCTATTTAACACCAAAAAAAAAAAGGGGGGGGGGGAGAGAAAACAAAATTCTGATTTTACTTCTTAACAGCATAGACAATAAAGCTGACTCCACCATACTTCATATCTGCAGTGTTTTAAAAAGGAACATATGTATGACACTTCAAATCTAGTTTCAAGCTGTGGTCTGTGAAAATGGAGGTGTTATGTTATTCAGACATGATAAGTAATTAAAACTCAATACTTTGGCATCGTTTTTATCCTATTACTTTTTAATACCTTATATAGAGTTTCGATAATGATGATCCCACACTTCATTGGGAGAGGTATTCCCAGTAGCAGGTAAGGATGAATGCTACTGTAGAAGGTCCTGGTTAAGACCTAATGCAGAATAAATTCTGGTTGCCTGTGTTTAAGATAACAGTTGAAGTGGAACAGGGACAGAGAGTGGCTACTCACTGATTAGGAGCCTCTCATATGACAGAGTACCAGAAATGCTTGTCTTGTTTCTTTTAGCAGAATAAAAGGTGGAAAGGGTCTGTTCGCTGTCTTCAAAGACATTCGGAGGGGAAGCAAACATCCAGGGGGAAATAACTATTTAAGCTAAAGGACAGTGTTGCTGTAAATAAACGTAGATAGCTGCAGCATTCGGATCTTGGAAGAGCTCTCTGATTTGAGCATTGGGAACTGCTTTTATCTGTAACTACTTAGAAGTAACCATTTCCAGAAAGGGCTGCCTGATGTCCAGCCTGTGTTATTGCAGTGGTCTAGACTCAATATCGAGCAAATCCTTGTATTCCTGTGTCTCATTAGAAGCTTCCTTTTCTATTTGTTCCTATCCATGTTGCATTTAGTCAGTAGGTGATTTTCCCCCTTCTGCTAGACCAGACAGTTAGGAAAAAATAAACAGTATTCATAGCTGAACCTTTGAAAATACATCAGTCAAAATCAGCTGTTCATTGTGGAAAATGAAACAGAGATTTGATGGGTAAGTTCTTGTTAATCAGCATCCTTTAGCCAAAATATTTGCAGAGAAAATACCAAGTGAACAATAGCTTGGCCAGATCATGTCTTGGTCTTATGACCTAATGCCATATCACCTCAGGCTGCAAGCTTCTCGGATTTAGCAAGCCACGCAGGGTCAAGCTGGAGATAAGACCTCTCAAGGGAAAGTGCAGGTGCTGCAGGAAGTGGTGTTCATGAGTCAGTGTGCTGTCCTCCTCCTGTCGACTCTCATTCCACGTGAAGCTGGATGTAGCGAGTTCTGTACACTATTGGATCTTACGAATTGAAAATGAATGCGTGAATGCATGCTAACTGAATGGAAAAGTACCTTTTGGACACACAGTAAAACTGTTAAATTCTTGTGCCTAATATTTTGTGGGTTTTCCCCCCTCAATATTTACAGTCATTTTTTTTATTTACAGATGACGCCAAACACTTAGTACCCAACAAAATGAGAGACTTCTTCTGTACCATAAACTTGGACCAAGAAGAGGTTTTTCGTACACAGGTAGTTGAAAAATCTCTAAGGTAAGCTTAATTTTTAAATGGAGATGATAAGCAAGACTGCCTCACTTCAGAATAAAAACAAGATATGCATCAATGTGCATGTGCTTTTGCTTGTACCTTTTTAAAATGAGAGCTGGCTTGTGGCAACTATTCGGAAACATTACAGCAATGTGTAAATTGTGAGAGTAGTTGAAAGAAGATAAAACTGAGGCTTGCAAGTAGTACAGTGCTTTTAAAATGAAGCATGCTAGAACATATTTCACTATTACTTTATACTGTTCCATTGGGCAGCATAACATTCTTTTTTTTTGCCAGGTTATTTTCAAGGGAAAGAAATCTACCTGATACTTGTTCTCCATGCCATTTCCTCCTTCTGACATGCAGTTGGTCTGTATTGGTGGAATTCCGCTTTTAGTGTCTGTCTTGTAAAACCTGTTTCTAGAAAGAAGGATCGGGAACTTTTCCATATATAAGAGTTCTGTGTGCTGTGGGATGTGGGAAAACCAAATCTTAAAAAAACTTCCCCTCCACGCCTCCCTTCT
>NW_010972676.1:9211319-9267597 GCF_000737465.1 Haliaeetus leucocephalus
CACCCCTGTAACCTCCCCCACTACTGAAACCTTGCCACGCAAACCCAATACAAAAAACCCACAAATTTTGGGGGGCATCTTAAGTAACGCACACGCACACCCTCTCCTTCAAATTGAGAATTTTTCAGGTGATACGAAATTAATATTTCTAAGTTGAGAACATTTTATTAGGAGTTAGAAGTCAGTGTTCTGAATCACTCTTTGCCCATAGGTGCCTTTCTGTCTCTGCTGACTACATAGAGAAGACCTTCATCCTCTGAATTATGGCTGCATTTAGATTCACAGCATGAGTAGGGTTCCAAACAAACTGATGAAATGTAATAAAATGTCATCCTCTATTAGCAGCGACCAGAGTTGGATGCTTACACTTGATTACTAGTGTGTGTCCAGTTATGACAGCTGATACTTGTTCCAGAAACTTAATTATACCATCTTGTGGCTTATTACTCTGTTAAGGTAGAATACCGTACTAACGTAGAGGTACTGGAAGGGAAGATGAAAGTTCTGATATCTTCTTAGTCTGAAAACTTCATAAATTGCTTTTTAGTAAGGTGTAGTACAGTATAATTTTAGTCACAAATAAAACTTTGAATTTAATTGTTTTGTTTTATTTGTTTGCTTTTTCTTACATAATTCCCAGTCACTGTAGTCTGGGTTTTGTTACTGTATTCTAGGTTGCAAACTTATACTAGCTATAATCTAAATTTTATTATAGTTACCTGCTAGTTAAACATCTGTGGAAGTAATTATCACTAGAATTAAAATTATTTTTGACTACAGTGATTGAAAACTAATGACAAAATGCATTTTTAAAATGTGCCAAGAGGTTTGGGCTTCCACCAGCACTGGGACTATTGTTAAAGTGCAGATGTGAAGCAAATGACTTCAAAGGTAAAAAATCATGAATTAATACTGAAGTGAAAGGAGGATATTTTGACTAATGACTCAAGAAATATTTCCTGACATGGGTGTGATTTCTGTGGGTTCTGAAGAAACAAAATTTTTTTCCCTTGGAAAGTTTAAAGAACATCTGTGAGCCTCCTCAAATATCTATGGTCAAGTATGAGGAATTGGGGAGGGGAGGGATCGTGGTATGTGTGTGTTGCATTCTTTATTTAAACTAAATTAAGTTTCTTTTTTTCAAACTGAACTTTGTGTGAATGCAAGGTTATAGCAAAAATTTATTCTTTTCTTGATATAACTGTAGCGCTTATCAAATGACAGATCCAGGGGCATTGGTAAGTTTCTGCCATAGAGCTGCCAGTTTAATGTAACAAGGAAGGGAAGAGCAAATGCGGCTGTCACACATTTAAATTTAATCTTCTGTATTACTGTAATCCAGTTCTTCCTGTATGACAGTCTGGTCTTCCTTTGAATTAGCACTGTCTTCTAATTTTGTATCCGTCACAGTCTTTAAAGTTCTTGCATCAAAGTCACAAATGAAAGTGCTAAACTGACTGAATCCCTGAGGAACAGGTTGAGTAAGTTCTCCATTTTAATTATTCCTCATTGGTATAACCTATATTAGCCCTTCAGCCAGTTCTGTATCCACCTAAGAATTTCTTTACTAATCCTTTGTATTCTCCACCTTAAATTTTCTCTCTGTGTTTCATACTTTGCTAAAGAATAATCAACAACTGATTCACAAGGCAGTGATACTAATCTAGGTAAGGAAAAACATACCAACATGAATAAAACAATGCATTACCTTCTATTTGTGCTCATACTATTGACCTGCTCTTTCTTGCCAAATCTGAGACTTCGTGTAACGTTGAGGTCAAAATAATGATTGTTAGTGGCTGATCATTCTTTGGCGAGGGGGGGATATAGTTGTGGAGTTTGCTTTAGCCGTAGGATATGACTGCTAAATAGGTTTTTGGAAATCTCTACTAATAGTATCCATCCCAGACTAATTATCTGATTATAATTGGATGCATGGAGTTATATAGATCCAGCAAGAACTGGGACTTAAAACTTAGTGATACACAGAAGTTGATGTTGTACATCGTAGTCTAGTGTTCTCCTTGGGATGCCTGACTAAAGCTGAGTTAGTAGCAGAGTTTCCCTTGATACCAGTGCCAGCTAGTTCACCCACTGTTCACTCTTTCTGCTGCAAGATCTCTTTGTACTGGTGTAACTATTATTTGTGTTGCTATTAGGGGAGCCATATCATGGAATTGACCCAAGTTTAAAATCAGCCTTTGTTTCATCTTTTTTTGGTCTGATTTATTGTGTCAGTACAATTAAAATGAGCAGTCAAGGTAATAAGGAAATTGAGGCTGCTTAGGGCTGCACTGTTGCTAAAGGTAATGCTCATGAATTTATACCTTTAGTGGTAGTGCTGACAAGAAGAACCCAGCCCTCAAAATCAAAGCTGAATTTGTTGCCTTTGAGAATTAGAAAAGAAAAAAAAAAAGTGGGGACCTGAAAAAACCACAAGCAAATTTTTCAACTGAGAATTCTTAAATTATTTTTCAGTGTAGTGCAAAGGCTAATACTGGTTTGTCTGCTGTGAGGCCTATGGTAAAAGGTCTATGTTTGAACAAAAGGAACATTTTCACTTGTGAAGTTCCTCATAGTGAATTCCTGCAGTTAAACCTCTTTTTTTCTAAAAATTGGTTCTAGAATTTTGGAATACCAGATTTTTCACCTGTGTTTTTTCAACACTTTTTAAATTAGTTATCAGCTCTTCTCTTAATTTATTTAATGAACCATCCGTCCTTAAGCATTTGATGTTTTTTTCTGTAATTATTTTAGATGGAATAGAATAGGGATGATATCCTATTCTTCCTGGTATCCTTTTGGGTAGGTAATACTATGAACTGGTTATTCCAAACATAAGCATATCTCTATTAGTGTAATAAAGTATTGTAGCAATATCGTGTCAGAAGGGTACTTTACTGGGAAAAAAACCCCAAACCCTTTGTTTCTGGGTTTGGTATAACTGTCATCACAGTACTTCTCTGTAGAAAGAAAGCAGAGGCTGAAATTAGTTTCATGAGGCTGCACACCTTTCCCTGTTGATGTTACTACGTTGTAACTGAAGATATTTTAAGTCTTTAAGAATCCAGTAGTTCCAAAATAGCAGCGTTTGTTTTTTTTTTGTGGATGCACTTGATTTTCAGAATTCACAACTTGCAGTGACACAAATAACATTGTGGTTTTGTTCTGTCTTTTGAAATACAATGTTCTGACTGCTGGCTGTGATTGCATCAATAAGTACTCATTAAGTTTAATGGAAGTATAAATTCCTTGAGTGAAGATGCCAACACGTGCGATGTGTCTAACACAGAGGAACCCAGAGTCTTTTTACTTGGAGGGGTCTGTGAATGGCAGCTAGAGCAGGGTGAATTGTAACCATTATATTGGACTTCATTAGATGGAGAAATGTGGTGACCACTCCAGCATGTGGGAGAACGTGCGTATTTGAGACTAACGTTTCTCTTTTCCACTGTTCTGTTTTATAGTTGCTAATGCTTATGGCTTATTTTTATAGGTCTGAATCTTTGAGCATCATATTTGACACAGAAGTTAGAGCTAAACAAATGTCTGTTAGTGAAATAATTCCTAAATTGTGTTTTAATGTAATTTAATCGTGTACTGAATGAAAGAAGAGAAATACAGAACTTGTGTCTCAGGAAGTCATTTGGGGTGCGTAGAGAACCAACTAGAATAATTTCAAGACAGAAGAATAGAATTGAAATTACAGAGGAAACAACACTTTCTGTGTGTGCACTCTGATTTCTTTTTCTGAACATACATAAGGCATCCTCATGAAGTTTTAACTTGCAGTGTTATTGTATGTTCTTGTAATGAAATGGTTGTGCATGGCTTTGATGATAGATAAGTACAGTGCTAAAGGCTAAGGTCTGGGACTGCGGTAAAAATGTAGCATTTTAGTGTTTGTCTTCTGTATAAGTTACGTGAAGTGTTTTTCTATTTTAACTGTCAGTCTGTCTTTTCAGCCCTTATTTTGGGGAAGAGTTTTACTTTGAGATTCCAAGAACATTCCAGTGGTTGTCCTTCTACATTTATGATAAAAGTGTTTTACAAAAAGACCTGCGTATAGGTAAGTTCTGGGATACTGACTATGTCTTCGATAACATTTGGTTATTTTCAGTATCATTAGCTGTAGTATTAAGGATACAGTTATTCAAGTGATGCATTTTTCAAAACACACTATATAGTGCACTTAAACTAAATGTTCCTTTAAAGTTTGAAAAGCAGGATTTTGTTTCCTTGCTTTATCCTATATACTAAAATACGTTTATTTTTTTAGGCTGATAGGACATTTTATAGTCTTATAAATATATGTCTCAGTACATTTTTTTAAATTCTAGTTGTTTTTTCTCCAGTTCTGTTTCATTGCAATATTTGAATAATTGTCACTACCTGTAGGTCTTTAAAGAATGAATTGTGGAATAATTCCACAATAATTGCAATTGTGGAATAGTTCTTAGAACTATTTATAGATACTCGTATTTATATTTTCTCTGTTAGTGGAACCTTGAGAAGTTGCTACAAAATGCTTTATGTAGCTTAGGTGAAAAATTACAGGAGGTGGATTGTTTTGTTGTTGTTCCCCACTGCATAATGGCTCTATTGCAGCTGCTATTTGGATATAGTTGCTATAAATCTCTAACAGTCTGCTGTGGAAGAAGGCTTCACATTACTTAAATTGAGGAAGGAAATAATTTGCACCAGGATGCCGGATAATTTGGTATAATAACAGCTTTCCAAATAGCAATCAGAAGAGTAAAAGGCATCTACCTTCAGTTTCCTATTTAAATATTCTTCAACACCGTTACTGTTTTCTCAAATCTTTATTATGTTATTTCCAGCCACAAGTGTGTTCTTCATTTTACCTTATCTTCTTATTAGTGATATGCAAGATAATGCATCATAATAACTTAATTTGGCTTTATATAAACTATTTTTCTGCCTTACTTATGCTTTGTGTTCTTTGTTTCTATAAGCTTTTCATATAGTGTCATAAGCTTAAAAAAACCCCTAAACTAAAAGAGAGTTTAAACAAAAATCAAGCTTCAAATCTATTTAAATATTTGTCCTATTCAGATGAAAGTGATAATTATTCTTGTCTCTCCCTGTCCCCCTCCCCCAGGAAAGGTGTCAATCAAAAAAGATGATTTATGCAATTACACAGGAAAAGAGAACTGGTTTATGCTTCAACCTGTTGATTCTAATTCAGAGGTTCAGGTAACTATTAAATTGCACTTCTACGTTTTTTAAATTAAATATAGATAAATGCATGTAATGGTCGAACTTTATATTGTAGCAGATGGAGGTTAGCGTCTGTCTAATTCTCGTGAGACAGTTGTGCCTTTCAGCGTGATTAGAGAATAATGCATATTCTACATTTCTAAATTGTCTATGGTGTTTCTCATGATACTTAAAACTGGCAGAAGACTTGAAGCAACTGTTTGGGAAATGTCTTAACAGTATTTTGATGTCTAAAATATTTGCAGGCGGAGCTATGTACCTGAGACAGGTGAATGGTTTAGGAAACTACTGAATCATTTTTTTAGTCAGTTTTGGTGTTATCTGAAATGATGACTGTTTATGTGACATGAAATAGTTGAAGTCTCCAAAACTGGAGTTACTTGTGCTGTGCTCATTTATCTTATTTTGAAATACTTTCTGCATTCAGTATCGAGTAAATTGTACTTCAGAGTTGTATTTTGGTCTGTGATTCAAGTTCTTCTGACAGGATTGTTGTAGTAATACAAAAAAATGAGTTGGCTCTAGAAGTTGTAGCAGTTCTGTTTGTGGTTTGAGGAAGAAAACAGAACAGTATTCTTGAGAATCTCTTAGCCTTGTTGCTGTGTAAGCAATTTATTAGATTTTAATAGTTTTTTCAGATTTGCCTTAGGGCAAAAGTCTTGAACTTGGCAGTGTTTGTATTTTTCTAGTAACTTGAAAGTCTCTCTGGGTAGGGTGGATCCTGTCCATTTTTACAAGAGGTGAATGTGCACAGAATTCTCAAAAAAAACCCCAAAACCCCACGTTATTTTCCAGGATTAATAATCTATGAGCTGTAAGTTTAGCATGCAGCTGTTGGGTATATAGGAGGGCATGTGATTGCTTTTCATGAAGACAGATTTTTCAAAACATCTGAATACCACTTCCTCTTATCTGTTGACAATTGGTACTTGTTTAGTTCGGATAGAATATGATAGAATAGTTCTGTCGGAAGGGACCTACAGATCGTCTAGTCCAACTGCAGGTTGTCTCATTCTTCTTAAAATTCTTCCATCTAATCACTCTGAATATTCTAGAATGTCCTTTCCAGATATAAACTGAAATGCAATTTCTGCTTTGATTTAAATATTGTCATGTTTGCTGTGTTTTTCTCAGTCATAAAAAATGTATTGAATGAAAGATTACTTTCTGTCATAATACTACCCAAGTATGAAAATTCAATGAAAATGTTCCACTAATAGAATTTAGCAATTTCATACATATTGGAAATAAAAAGTTTTTAATTTTCATGGCTTTGTAGCTCACAGTGGAATGTAAGCTCTTATTGATAATTTTCTATGGCTGGGACAAGTGTAAAACACTCTCCTGCATGATGCTTCCATTAAAGGATAACCTTTCCTGCGAAGGTGCGTGCTCCTCATGTTAATCTTCCCTCGAGTTAGAGCATTTGGGTAGGTTTCTCCCCTGTCCTGCTTCCTTTTTCCACGAAATTTGTAAGAGCAGAGCTGAGACCAGGTCCCGTCTGCCAGATTTGGCTGAAATCTTGTTGGTTTGGATGTGCGATGCTGTACTGAAATGTATTCCTAGGAGATTCCCAAGATTCTTGGTGGGACATGACTGAAAATAGCAGGATTTTACATAGTATGTGTGCAGAAAAAGTGTGTGAATGTTTATAAAGCTAGATAAGTTTGGGAGACAAAAAATTGTTTTCAGTTGTGCTCTTCTCCTTATGGCACCATACATGTGGTTGACATTCTTTCCCTCTAGTTCCATCTATGAGTATTTTCCAAAATTTATGATGGGTGCAAAGCAATCGGATGGCTTAGAAGCATTTTGTTTTCCTCGGCTATATACACACATTGCCGTTTGCTTGGTTGGGTTTTTGTTTGTTTTTTTCCCTTAAATTGTCATTTGTTTCAAGAAAACTATATTTACTGTGTACCAGTGATATATTTTTCATAGGGGCTAACTTTGGTATAATGAGCAGCCTTAGTGGCCAAGGTGCATATTGAATATTGTGGTAGGGATTTTGTACATCTACAAGCCATATACCAAGTCATAAGTGCTTTGGCGCTAGCTGTCGTCGTCTTTACTAATCAGCATACCTTGGATTTTTTTTTCTTTACAGTTTATTGATTTTTATGGTCTGTATGGGGAATTGTCAGCTCTGTTGTAGTAGGACAAATGAAAGTATCACTGGAAGACGTTGGAGTTTGTTAATAACTTTGACACTTTCTAGAAAGGCTTAAAAGTCTATTAAATGCAACATTTTGTCTTTTGTGGAATTACCAAGAATTAAACTTGCCAATTCCTACAAAATGAATTTTTGTACTTCAAAAAGTCCTGAATTGGCAAGGTGGGGAAATAAACAGACCAGTCATTTTCTAAAACCACCTTAGTTGTAATAAATTCAGGACTTCTCTAGGGTCACAGTCCACTCCTAATGCAGAAGCTGTAGACCAGTCACTTTCTATTCTGATTCCACAGCTTTGTATGTACAGGTAATCTGAAGTGGAGGTGATTAAAAGTTCAGCAGAGTAAAAGCACTATGTGCCTGAGTTAATATAAGTTTTTGGTGAAAGAAGGGTGATAGGTATTTCTTTTCAAGTGTGTATGGGAGGAGAGTGGCCTCTCCCCAGCCATTGAAAGTATGTAAAAATTACTTTTGATTTTTAGAAAGCATCTGCTCTATGTTTTGGTCTTAGCTGTTTGGGTTTTTTTGCTACTCGTTACAATATTATGAATGGATATTCATCTTGTGTTCTTAAAACTTTTTCCTTTGTCTGCTAGTTCTTGAAAAGTAAACATGAATGTGGGAATACTAAGCAAATAAACTAGCATTTGAAAAGTTGGGTGGAACAGACCATATTTAACTGGTGCAAACTTGTTTTTATATATTTATATGTATGTGTGTATATATATAAAAATCTTGATGCTTTCTAAAATGCAGATAGCCTCAGCATGCTAACAGAATTCTTAGGATTTCTTGCCTCCCCCCCCTTTTTTTTTCTTAAATCTTTATTTAGCTGATTTGAAATGAGGTCTTATTGTTAAACATGTTGTCGATCTTTGTTATTCTTAGCAAGAAACATTTTGTAGAGATTTGATCTATACTTGCAAGATACATTGATAAGGTCAAAATCTTTCACACGCTTCTAAGGTTTTGAAGGTAACTTTAACATTCACTGTTCTCTTTCTTAAAATTGGTAGGATTTATAATTATTGAAGTAAGGTACTCCTAATAGATTCCCCTGGTGTTCATGTAGAATGTGTAAATTTGGAAGAAATTGAGATGAAGCCTCAAGCCAGCTTGTAGATTCCTAGTGGCTCAGATATCTGGGTAAAGTAAACCTTGCAGGGTTATCTGAGTTGAACCGATATTCCTAATACCATGGAACTGTCGGCCGTTACATAGTGGTAGGAGCTCAGTGTGGTAGACAGTAAGATGTAGTACATTTCAGAAACGTGGTATATGTTTGCTCTAATGTAGAATGGGAAAGCTGGGAAAAAAGCTGATGGAAGCTGATAGAACCTGTATCTGCTATGTAGACATTTTTGCAGCAAGCACACAGAATTAACAATTCAGGCGCTACTAAATGTGGGAATATTATGTAATTTGTTGAGTATTCTAGATCCCCAGTTTCACCTTCCATATGCCACAAGGACTTTAGTTTACCAAGGGTGCTTCCCAGTGGATAACCTGGCTTATTTTAGTGGTTTGGGTTGGTTGGTTTGTTTGGTTTTAATTACAGTTGTCTAACTTTTGGTTTAGAATTTTTTTGCTTCTACTGAGATGTTGACATAGTGTGTATGGCATAAAGATGATCTTTCTTATTCTTACAAATTCAATAGTTCAGTTGTGATGTTTGTTCCATTGAGTTGGGGGAAGTGGAAGGAAGAGGACGGAGAGTTTAAGAGAAATACTATAATCTAGATTTTTTCATGTTGAGGGAGGAACTGGAAAATAACTGTTTGCATTTCTAACTCTGTTTAAACCCTCCCCACTACCCTCAATAACTTTCCTAAGCGTAGACTACCTTTCAGATGAAAGGGTATGCATCTCTTCCTCCTGAATTTAAAGGAGAGAAGGTTTTAGTGAAGGAAACTAATACTGTCAAAAGTTACTTTGTGGTACACTTGGAACAGTAGTGTGATTCTGTATACGGAATGTGGGCACAGTATACAAGCACCTATTGGCATAAGTATTTAAAATACAGTATTAGCCCAGTGTCTACTTAAGAGCTTTAGAAAACTAGAAAACTTGTATTTATTATAGATAGTTATAGTATTTAATAATGTGGAAATGATCAAAATATCAAAACTGGGGGGGGAGAAAAAAAATCTTAAAATACAGTGTTAAAATGCAGTAGCAACTCTAAAAACAAAACTGCAACTAAATTGTTTTTTGTAGTTCTGAAGTTTAGGTTGATGATTTGGATGCTCTGGTTTTGGCTTCTTTGTTATTATGTGAATCTCAGTCACGTGATCAACAGCTCCATCTTCTAGTCAATATCTGAAAATTGATTGTTAATCCATTTGTAAAGTTAAAATGGTACCTACCTGCCTTTGACCAACCCTGAAATCTACAGATGAAAAGTGTGTTCACATAAAGTGTGCTGCTTATTTATTGTATAAGAATGGCTGATTTCTCTAAGTTTTGAACTAAAGCCAATATGTACAACCACGTTTAAAACCCAGTTGCACATTATGTCAAAAGTTCCGATATAGATCTGCAGATCAGCCACTTTAGGAAACCATTGTGCTGCACTCAACAAAAAAACCCAACAAAAATACCCAAAACTCTCCATACATGTCAGGCAAATATTTACTTAGAGCCATGTTACTGTAGTCATTATGGTGCTGAGTTTTGAACAAATTACATCTACAGATAGTTCTCAGAGCAGTAAACTTGCTATTTTACTCTGACAGATGAGTGTAGAACACAGGATTTGTGTTTAATTTTTTAAAAAAAGCAAAAGGAATATGTTTAGGCCATTCACAAGGTCTGCCTACTAAAACTGGTTAAGTCAGCTATTACAATAAATACTACTAATGTTGTCTTTTCATTTATCATTCAAAAACTTTGCCTTGTAAGGCTGTTGGCATGCTTCTCAGTATCCTGTTTTTATCCTGTAAATCTATTTTTGTAATTGAGTTTCTCTGCTTGACAAATATTTTCTTAATGTACCTGTGTTCCAGTCCATGTAGTAACAGTTTGCAAAACACTTGGCAGGCATCCCAAAATAGTTACGTTTAAAACTTCCTTATAAAAGAAACTTCACTTCTCCTCCCATGTGATGTACAGAGAGAGAAACACAGGCCTTGCCCCAGGGGATTTACAATAAAAACATATCAGTTTTATGCCAAAACATAAGTGCTATAGAAATGTGTGCAAGGTCAGCTAAAGGTTTTACTTCCATTTTAGTGTTGTACAGCAAAACTGTAGTTCAAATTATAGCTTGCTTCCTTTGCCACATGTTACAATTACCTTCCAGGTCCCTTCCATAAAAATCATAATTGTGGACAGACCAGTGTCACCTGATGTTCCATTTAGTAAATAGACAAATTCCAAGAATACTAAGGAGAACATGGTTTAGAGGAAAGACTCTGTCAGTGTCTGGTTATCTTAGATGTGAAAGCAAGTACAAATAGTCAGGCACAGGAAGGAGTAGCAGTATTGTTCAGGCAGTAGATATTTGCAGCAAGGTTATAGTACCAAATTTTGGTCATCCCAAGAAAGTTGCATATCATGGTTTGGAGTTTTTGGAGCCTGTTATTGAGAGGGTAGAGTAGGCTGGCCCTTGCTGAGTTCTGAGGTTAATCCGGGCTGTGCCATCAGTTATGGATTCTTTTTCTTGGTACGTCCTACTGTATCGGAAAAAGAAAAGGAGGAAGCCAGGTCAGCAATTATTGTCACGTTTTCCTCTCCTTTGGTTGTATTTACTGTTCCATGAGTACATCAGTAGACTTCATGAGATAGTTGACAGCTGCACTGGGATGGACAATAAATTTCTAAATGATCTTCAGTCTGGTGGGATGGACAGGATTTCACAGCTGATTATTAAATGTTGCTGGTTATGGCTACTGCATACTATTCTACTTTTCTAAATGTACCTAACTGCCTTTAGAGTCCAAGGTAATTTTAGAACTTTCTCCTGAAATGCTCATAAATTCACTGTCTGTGAAAGCCGAGAGGGAATTTTGCTCTTTGTAATTTCTCATGCTGGAAGAAATACTTTTTTTCGTGTGTTAAATCTGTGGAGGCTGGACCAATTCATGTGCTGTGTGCAGTTGAGGATAATGCTTTGCTTTATCTTTGTCTCTCAAAATTTAAATGCATTCCTCATACTCTAATTGCAGGATACATGCTTTAGAATAGATATTTGCTTGAAGTAGATATATTGGAATTACCTTAAATAGCTTCTAACTGTAAACTGTATTATTGTTCTAATTACTACTTTTAAAAGAAAGGCTTTTAAAACTATTTGTGTTTCTCTCTCGTTTTTTTCAGGGAAAAGTTCACCTCGAATTAAAACTGAATGAACTGATAACAGATAATGGATCTGTGTGCCAGCAGCTAGTAGTACAGTAAGAAAATACATTAATCCTTGAATATTTAGTTGTTTGATAGAACATTATGTGATTTGTCTCTCTTAATAATAAATGTCTGCACATCCTGGTACCAATAACATTTTTCTTTTTATATGACTTTCCTTGGAGCCTACCTTGCTGAGGGAGTGGGTACATGCTTAGGGACCTCCTGCAGAAGATTTGCACAACTGCTCATCTCTGTTGCTCCCAAAGCACTCACTTTTATTAGGACTCAGCATGGCTGTCTGGTATCATTAGTTCAGTGTCTTGTACTTCCAGTTGAATTGGGTCTGGTGAGAAATCTAGGAATACACACTGCAGCTGACAGCCAGAACTTGCAGTACTGCTATTACTGACAGGGTTGAGCTGATGGTGGTGGTGTTGGGAACAGTGTGACACTTTTTCAGTAGTAATGTTTTGGTTTGCTAGGTGATAATCCACTTTTAGTTTTGCTTCAGAATTACTTTCTCATGGTTAACCATGGAAGAAATGTTCACAGAAAAACAAAGTACAAGAGTTGTCATTCTGGAGCAGCATAATGTTGCCACATTTCAGTAAAATTTCTTAGCAACAACTTAAGGAGTTTTCACTACTAAACTTAATTTTGACTCCAAAGTGTGAAGACATTACAGCATGTTAAAGAGGTTCATAGAAACAGTAAATTTTGGTATATGTTATTTTTAAAAAGACAAATTTCAGCAGTATTAAAGAAAAAGCACAGAATGAGACATATTGGAAGATACTAACCAGTCTGTAGTCTTGTATTGTTACTCTTAGAGCTGTGTTTGATAATGATCCTATGTGATGGCTTTGGGAGTCTGAATACACAGATTACAGATGTGAGTCACAGAAGACCAAAATTCCACATGTACTGGTCATTCTGTTTCTTTTTATTCATTATTAAGCAATACATTTAAGGCCAGAAATTGGTAAGAAGCTAATGCAAATACAACTGTAAAAAAATGTTTTGACACTCATAAAAAGTTTGTCTGATAAGGGCATACTAGAAGTTACCGGTCTCTCTAGAAACTAATCCTATTCTTTATTTTGGAAGGAACAGCCTTCTAGATTACTTGCTGCTGGGAGACTGTTTGCTTTTATTGAAGAGACAAGTGGAAACCAGTGACTTGCAGAGAGACTCAGTGAGATTGACAGCGTTCTCTTGTGACTCTTCTTTATGTTCTCAGCATGAGTAAGGTTCAGGAGAACAAGCCAGTCTTACTGCAGTTTTTTCATTTTTTGTGCTTCAGAAAGAAATAAAGGCTTTTCTGCACTTGTCTCCTCACAAGTTGTGGGATATAGACCATGTGAACAAAAGGGTACAGACAAGGGGCTTATAAAGACTAAGGGAAAATTGAGATTAAAAACTCAAAAGTTAGTAAGATTCTTTAATTTTGCTTTCCAACATTGTTCATTAACTTATAGTTATTCAGAGAGTGAGGGTTTTTGTTTGCTTGTTTTTTTAAAATCTTCTCTGACAATTTAGTATGAAAGAATGGGTTGTATTGCGAAACTGTGAAGGGAGGAAATGGTATGTGGTCTTCCGTTTGTCTCAGTGACTTCATGTTTAGATCAGCTCCAGGGAGGAGGGGGAGACCATTACACTGTCAATTTTGCTAATGTGATTTTCATTATGAAGTTTAAATTACATTCTTCCTGTCTTAGTCAACTATCTAAACCAAGATGAGTAGTTTAGTTGGAACAAGACGTAGCAAAATAATCTCTTTGCTTTTCTGTTACTTAGTTGGTATGAAAGGGGAAGCTAGTTCTGTGATAGAACTAAGCTATTGTAGGCTTATAATTCAGGTAAGATATGGAAACTTGCTGTACATCAATGTGTATTTATAACTTAAAGATAATTCTGAATGTGTTTATACTTGTATAGTGGGTGGCAGCTTGGTTCATAGGGAGTCCTCCTGCTCTTATTTTTGTATCCCACTTGCAGGACAAGGCAGAATTAGAACAGCTTTTCCCTCATGTGCTATTCACCAAAAGCTGGCTGGAGCTTTATGACTTCGTGTTTTATTCCCAACTTAACTTTCTGATAGATGTCATTTTTTTTAATTTAATTTTTTATGTATCCATGCACTTTAGTCTAAGTTAATTTTTTTTAAACATGTTTGGATTTTTCATATGATGAAGAAAAGGTGCTTTAGAAAGATACTGTTGCAGATTGCAGTTTTAAGTAGGAAGTGGATTACTCACTGTGCCCTCTCTTAGGATCTCTTTATGACGGAGATAAATGATCAAAAGGAAGCCAGGGTTCTCTCGTGGTTGCTGTAGTCACCCGCTCACTGACATGTGGGAGAGGACTGTGTGTTAAACACTGCAGTGTTACATCAGTACTTTTGTCTTCATCTAAGATTATGAAATGCACTGGAGTTCCTTAAACTAAAAATGTTTAGTAGTATTTTATCACACATGCTGATAGCCTTGAAATAATTGGCTGTGTAAGTAATATATTGTACATAAATACTTTTTTGGATGTACATGTGAGAGTATGAGAAATAAGAGATCTCTCACTGGATATAGTATTATAGAAATGGATGTGAGGGTATTTTTGAGACCCTTTTGATCTTAAAGCATGAGGAACTTACAGAAAATACATGTGAGATTCTCTAATAGAAAATTTAAACTCTGAAAGTCTGCTTATTTCTGAGGATAGTTAGTAAGTGATGCACTTATTGCTATGTTTTGGTAGTCACCAGGCCCTGAGAAGTCATTGTATTAGTAATTCCTTTAACAAAGCTGAAAGATAGGAAGTAGCAGAGCTGTGACTGAGTAAAAAAAATCAAAGAGTGGGCATATATGTATATTTCCCTCCCTGCCTTTTCTCGATCTCTCCAAAACAGAAAGTATTGGCTAAAGAAAAAAAAGTAATGGAAAAAATAATTCTTAAAATACAGGCTATAATACTTGCCTTTCAGAGCCATGTTTTACTTCATGTCCAGATCAGTCATGTCTCAATGTAATGAGACAGGGAAGCTTTTTAAATCTTCACCAGTTAAATTTTTTGTAGGATAAGAGAATTCTAGATACTTGTGCTGGCTTCTGTGCATAGGTAAGTTTCTAATGGATTTTCACTATGTATTCCTGAGAGTCGAGAAGTTCCAGAGTTGAAAAATAGTAGCTATAACATGCACAACACAAGATTAAAGGTCGTGTTAAGCACACAGACAAGAGCAAGTAATTCAAGGGCTGTGATTCTGAGCGTTATCTCAAGTCCCCCATCACCTTTTTGTTTATGGCTGAACCAAAGTGATAGAATTAGATCTGACTAGGGGATGGATTCATATTATTTTGGTTCTGTAGACATGGTTGTAGAGGCTTTTTTTGCTGGTCTTCTAGATGGGTTTTATGATGAGGATTGATTTAAAAACTGAAGATAATTCCAGTAGGAAGCAATTTGTAGAAGTTAAGGATTTGGACAACAGAGAGCTGATGATGATGTTAGCCTCTTACAGCTAATGTGGGAGGGAGGAAGGTTTCATTTCTTGTGCTAGTATGTATAGTAAAACCAACTTTTCCAAACAAGTAGTTGTTTGGAAAAGAACATGTGTTTTTAGAAAGAGAAATGGTGCTGCATATGATGAAGGGATGGTCAGTTGTCATACAAAGAAACCAGGAATGCAATTCCTCATGTTTCTTTCTTTGTCCTCTGTCCCCTCACCTGCCCCCTTCTGGTTTTGTTTTTAATTTAGATCCTTATTGGGGCTCTGTTCCCCAACGTTCTGTAAGGGAAGTAAGCTTGGGGAAGGATAAATATTAATATATTGCAAACTATGTTTGTATCAGTGAAGCTGTGGGTAACACTCAAAAAACCCCCTCACTTCTTAAAAACTGGAAGTTTCCTTCTTCTGCTCAAGTTGAGCCAGCAGTGTGCCCAGGTGGCCAAGAAGGCCAACGGCATCCTGGCCTGTGTCAGAAATAGTGTGGCCAGCAGGAGCAGGGAGGTGATTGTTCTCCTGTACTGGGCACTGGTGAGGCCGCACCTCGAGTCCTGTGTTCAGTTTTGGGCCCCTCACTACAGGAAAGACATTGAATTGCTGGAGCATGTCCAGAGAAGGGCAACGAGGCTGGTGAGGGGCCTGGAGCACAAGTCTTATGAGGAGCGGCTGAGGGAACTGGGGCTGTTTAGTCTGGAGAAGAGGAGGCTGAGGGGAGACCTTATCGCTCTCTACAACTACCTGAAAGGGGGTTGTAGTGAGGTGGGTGCTGGCCTCTTCTGTCAAGTAACTAGTGATAGGACAGGAGGAAATGGCCTCAAGTTGTGCCAGGGGAGGTTTAGATTGGCTATTAGGAAAAATTTCTTTACAGAAAGGATTGTCAGGCATTGGAACAGGCTGCCCAGGGAAGTGGTGGTGTCACCATCCCTGGAGGTATTCAAAAAGTGCATAGACAAGGTACTTCAGAACATGGTTTAGTGGGCATGGTTGACAGTTGGACTTGATCTTCAAGGTCTTTTCCAACCTAAATGATTCTATGATTCTATGACAAAAAGTGGTCATGTACAAGATATACCACAACTGACTTATCTGGTCTTACTTGATGCTGTGGGGGGGAGGAAAAAATGGTGGCCAACTTTAAGGTGGGACTTTCTGAAGCCAGCTAGGGCTTTCAGGTTGTATAAACATTCTGAAAACATTATTTTGAAATACATTTTTCCCTGGAGGAAGTCAAGTTAAGGCTTGTAATTGCTTATCTTATATCAATGCAGTCCTTACACATTTTTTAAAATACAAGCATAAAAGTTAATCTTCCTTTGGTGAAGGGCTTAGAGACTTACAGTGGGCTAAACTCTGATTTTTTACACATAATTTTTGTATTAATTGGAAACTTGCTGTTAAATTTCATGCAGATAAACCCACAGACCATTTCTGAATTAAAATTTTGTTTTGTCTCCGATACTAGGTGTTTCCTTTCCTAATGTGTGAATGAGGAGGGGAAAAAGATAATGCAATAGATAACTGCTGACTCAGTGTGGGCTCTTTTTTCAAAACCACAATGGCATGTAGAGTAGCACATTTCAAAAATACATGCTTGCAGCTCTCCTTTCTGGGGGTCTGTAAAAACAAGTTTGTGTGACCATTGTTTGCATATTTGCTGCTGCTGATACAGATGATACTTGAATGATTTCTTGCCAAATTAGGCTATTGGATAGTAGTACTTGCCTTCTCTGTGTTTAATATGACTTCAACTCTGAAAGAAACAGTTTTATGTATTTACAATCCAAATACTTGAAAGCCTGGGAATGGCTTATTACAGCTAATTTTGTCTTTTTTTTTTTTTCACTTTTCTAAATAAATTACACACTATACTATCTTAAATTGACTTGTCAGTTTGTTACAGTCCTGTCTATCTGCTTGCATGAAGTTGTTTTAGGGAACATAACAATTTTAATGAAGTGTACAAATCCTAATGGCTGCAGTTACTTCGTTCCTGCACTAGGAGGATTTCAGTTGATTTGAATGGTGGAAATAAAGTCCCTCAGTCATTTAGGGGGTTTATTGTGGGCTCTGTCTTTTTAAGGACTTATTTTCATCTTGGGAGCTGAACATAAGGCAGTTGTATCTGAAAGGCTCATACTTCCTGTATGAAACTCCTCTTGCAGAACAAACTACTGAGATGTGAACCAAGAATTAATGTAAACTGAAAGATCTCTTGCACTGTACCGTAACTGATCAGTAGTTTGAGAAAAGAACAAAAGACCTTCTGTTAGCTATTGCTTAGACTTTACATAAAGGTGTAGTAGTTTAAAACATAAAATCAAAGGCTTTCAAGTTCCTGTATACTTCTTCAAACTATCCATTTATGCCTTTTGAATGAAAATTGCTTGTGCCAGCCTAGATGAAACCATTTGTCAAAGCTGAAATGTTTACCATATAATGGAAATACATTTATTATAGTTGCCAGAATAGGAATGTATATTTAGTGTTATTTTCTTTTTTGATTGGTCAAAGTGTTTGGGGTTTTTTTTGGTTGGTTTTTGTGTGTGGGGTTTGGTTTTTTTCCTGTTGTAGAAGATTGCAGTTCCAGCACTTGCCTGATTCTTTGGGGAGGGGCACTATTCCTCTGAGATTTGCTAGCTGATAGACTTGTTGAGATTGCACTTTTCCATTTATGTTAAGTTTACTCTAATTGAGCCACTTCAAACATCTTCAAAAATTTTAAAACTTGTTTACTGGAGGCTGGTTTTAGTAGCTTAAAACTATCTGCAATAATTCAGCCTTGTGTATTCAGCCTCTGGGGAGTAACAATCCAGTTTGATAGTGCTGAGTTGATTTTATGGCTTCCTACCCTTAATGGCTACTGGCCTTGCACTGCTTTTGGAGCTTGTGAGATCTTCTGTATGGCAAGGTTAATTCAGGTTGCCAAACTGACTGTAAACTGGCTTGAAACCTAAATAGCTTTCTGTAAGGTTAGCATACAGAATCACCATAGGTGATAGATGGAAGGCAGGAGCATAAGAGAAGGAGGAGGATCCACTGTTTCAGTGCAGTTCAGTTGACTTACCTGTGCTGTCAAATAATGTGTCTAAAGCAGATGCCAGGCAGTAACTGGAGAGTTAAGGGATGGTTTTGACTGGCTAGCTTAGAGTGGGAGGTGGAAGGGGAGGAGATGAGATAAATTTGGAACAAATTCTTGAACCTGATGGGTCTGAAAAGGAAAGATTTGGGAATATTAGGAGTTGATGGTCAGGGCGACTGGAGTATTGTTTGGTTTTTGAGATGTTGGAACAGAGTAGGCTGTCTAAGTGACCCTGGTTGGATGCCAGGTGCCCACCAAAGCCGCTCTATCACTCCCCCTCCTCAGCTGGACGGGGGGGAGAAAATATAACAAAAGGCTCGTGGGTCAAGATAAGGGCAGTTTAGTAAAGTGATAGCAAAGGTTGCGCGCGCGAAAGCAAATTAAAAACAAATGATGTTATTCTCTACTTCCCATCAGCAGGCGATGTCTAGCCGCTTCTCGGGAAGCAGGGCTTCAGTACGCGTAGTGGTTGCTCCGGAAGACAAAATGCCCCCCCTTCCGTCTCCCTTAACTTAGCTTTTATATCTGAGCTGACGTCATATGGTATGGAATATCTGTTTGGTTGGTTTAGGTCAGCTGTCCTGGTTATGTCCCCTCCCAAGATCTTGCCCTGCCCCAGCCTGCCATTGAGGGGGGGGCAAAAATGTTGGAGAGACAGCCTTGATGCTGTGCCAGCACTGCTCAGCAGTAGCCAAAACACTGGTGTGCTATCAACACCTTTCTAGCTAATGATGCAGAGCACAGTGCTATGAGGGCTGCTATGGGGAGTATTAACTCCATCTCAGCCAGACCCAATACACTAAGCTACGTAGACCTTACTTGCTGGCCACAGAACTGGGACTTGGGCAGGAGATGAAAAGGGGATGGTAGAGCTGCCTACACAGGGAGAAGTGACTGGAGCATGAAGTCAGCTTCAAGTGACAGATCTGTATGATGAATCCGGAGATTCTAGTTCTGCTGCAAGGCTGTGTAGTTGTCAGTAAAATGTTTTTCAACTTGCAGGAAATCACGAACAAGCCTTCCTTTAGTTTGTGTATGTTGTGGTCAAGCTGTAAGAAGACGAGGGAGGCTGGAAGAAGCTGTGTCTGTAACCAAAAGTAGGGCATTGTGATCAGTTTTTGTTGATATGATAATACATATTTTCCCACAGGATCATTATGTCAAGTATGCGGGTATTCGTACAGTGATCAGGGAAGGAGTGAGAAACTTTGTACATAGAGAAAGAAACTGCTTTCTGTAGGACTTATATCTGTCTGCTAGAGAAATCCAGGAGCTTGGTGAACATGACGCAGGCTGTAGGAAGAGAAACTGTGTTGTTAAAATAGTTGAATTCTATCCAGATAAGTTTGATTTGATCCATCTGCTATGAGTTTCCTATGAGATTCAAGTTGACACTAACTTATAGGTACACTCGGGATTCACACCTGAAACAGAAAATCTCTGGGAGCTGCAGAGACAGTATGTTCAGTGCTACAAAATGCCTGAGTGCCTGAAAGAACCAAGTCCTAGCTGCCTCAGATCAGATAGCCCAAATGACTGAAAAGTCTATACAGTTTAATTTTGTCGTCACTCTTCTATGTCACGTGTGTGTTGGAGGAGGAATCAATTAATGCTTATGAAACAACTGGATGTTTCAAGAACCCGTTTAAATGGTGGGTTTGAAATCACTGTAGGGTTCATTGTGATTCAAAAATAATTGAAATGCTGAAGGCCACGTGCTTGAAAACTGGAAGAAAAATAACAAATGATTGTGCAGTGGTTCAGCACTAAATGTTCCCTGAACTGGCGAAGACAAAGGGACTGTTTTGGGGAGGGAATACCATCTGGTTTATAATTGTGCATACTCCAAAAAGGGTGGAGTTTTGAGGCAGCACAGGAGTGTTAGTGTCTGTTGTTTCCCCACTTGTGTTTGAGTTTGCAACTCTTATTACTCTTAACACTGTTTTTCTACAGTACAGAAAACATTTAATTAACAACAGTGTGTAGCTACTCTTGCTGCTATGTAACTTTAACTTGAACTGCACAACTTTAATAGCCCACATTGTAGTATTAGAACATTTACTTGATTGTTTATATGAACTTAGAGCAGGAAGGTATTTTCTCCTCAAGTTACGTAGGTTTTGGATTTTATTCAAACTGGCTAATTATGGCAACCAGAACTTACTTGCATTAATTTAGTTAAATTTCTGCAATACATTATTTAAAAATAGGTGATTTTAAAAAGGGGGAACAGGAATATATCATTCATATTTCATTTGTGTCTGTCCTGCTGAATGTTTCTAAACTTAAAATACTACAGTGCGCATGACTACATTAGAGCATCATTTTGCTAGAAAGTCTGGTTTCTGCTGTAAATTTACAAACTGTTTTGCTTTACTTTTGTTGTTCCAGCTGTTTTTAATTAATACTCATATGTGGGCAGCATCTGAAGGTTAGTCAGCTTGCTGACCCAGCTCTTTCTAGTAGTGTTGCTGCTGTGGTGATTCAAAAAGATTGCAAGCCTTCAGAAAAGGTCCAGAAAATGTTCTTCTGTCCCCATGAGCATTACTTCCTAACCATCCCATCCCTCTTGCATCAGGAGTGGTGAACAGTGTGCCTCTGTACCTGTTAAACACCAGCTTACAACTTATTGTATGATTTATGGAAGAAAACAGTATTTTTAAAAGGGCCGTTTAACCTTGATCATGCACTATTGTGAAAAGACTTTGAAAATAAATTTTAAACCCTCTTTCAAAGGTAAACTGATTTTCTCTTTGTGACCGAATAGTATGGATGAAACCTAGATATGCCAGGACTATATACTAATAGATTTGGATGCTTAATTTTAAATCACATTTCAGGATATAACTTTGCATTTCTCAGCTTACTCAACTCAGAATGTAGTTTAGCCAAAGCAAAATATTTGAGTCCATTTTAATGCCTTCCAAATGTAGTTGCTGCCATGTGGATGAGGCCAGATAGCTTTTTGTGGGCCTTGAGAAATCAAATTTAAAAGTTTATGAAGCCTGCAGTTTCCCTTAACATAGCAGTTCATTTTACTTGGGATTTTGCCATGCATCAGTGATACTGGAATGTCTTTATCGAAGCAATTCCAAGAATTTTGTTCTCACAGAGCCCCTACGTCTGAATAGTACACTTGAGTATTACCTTGCATTACCATCCAGAGATCTGTAGTTACTATCTACTTCATGTACATACATTATGTTGGATCAGTGTATATATCACTGGGTAACACAGCAGGACCTAAAAAAATCTTTTAGAAAAGAAAGGATTGTGTGGGTTCTATTTTTTTAAGCCAAAGACATTGCTTCACTGATCTGTTCATTGCCTTTTCCTTGTAGAATAAAGGAGTGCCATGGGTTACCTCTTATAAATGGACAGAATTGTGACCCCTATGCAACAGTCTCTCTTGTGGGGCCTTCCAGGTAACATTTTAGTATAAAATTAATGAATCTAAAATGGTGTGATCTTAAACTGGAAAAGAAAGTCATAGGTTTTAAGCAAAATCTTTAAAATACAGAAAAATCATAAAATACTTCCTGTGTACATCACATCTTCCATTGTTACTATACTCTCCCCTTCCCTACCATACTGTCAAGGTGTTTGGTCTGTCTGAGTGGCCTGCATTAGTCCAGGACCATTTGTTACTCGGTTCTTTCTTTCTACTCTGGTTTTGTACTGGACTCTTGATATCTGCACTGTACTTCCTATTAACTTCTGTCAAATTCCTGTATGGGATGATATAGTCAATTGTTCACTCGCCTTCCTCTGTTCCCTGTTTTTCTTAATGTGTGAGTTTATTTGCATCAAACGTTTAGCAGTTGGGAGGAAGCAAGAGAGTAGAGGTTCTGGTGAGACCTTTCTAATGCCAGCACCTTCAGGATGCTACATTCAAAGTCCCACAGTTTAAATGTCTCCCTTTTTTTGGATCTGTAATCCTGAATGACTGTTGGGGTTTTTCATTTAAGAAAAATCCTATTTCCCACACATTCACTGTCTGCAAGTCCCTGCCAAATAACAACTAAAGTCAGCTAGGTTTCAGTTGTTTTCTTTTTTGCAACATCAAACCTAAGTCCATCTGCTTTCTCTGGTACTGAAGAATTGCCACTGTGAGCATAGTACCAGAACGTCTTCTAGCAAACTTATGTGTTTTAAAGGCTTTGGAAGGATTGTCCCTGAGTAAGCTCTGAGTGAATGGGGCATTTTTTCCTCCTTAGTAATATAGGATCACATTTTTTCAGGTTTGGGTTGGTGTTCTTTAGTGGGTCTTTTTTTTGGTTGGTTGGGTTTTTAAGAGGACTAGGGAGATTTGACCATTATACCTAGGAAGCATGGTGCTGATTGCCAAAGAAGGTAAATTGACATATATTTCCTGTTTGAGTCCTGCAATACAGATGGAACTGGATGAATCTTGATCCCACAGAATATTTACCCTGTTGGTATGGGAATATATGTGCAAATATGACAGAAGTTCCTGGTTAAGATTTTCCAATCTCTTGCATGTCTGACTCATGTACTATGACTGGAATATTTATATGGCCAGCGCCTGAAAACAGTTAGTTGATGCTTAGGACAATTTTTCTTCTCCCTTGTCTGCTTTTCCCCCACATTTTATATTTGTTTCTTTTAGAAAGCATTTTTATATTATCATAGCCCTTTACTAACTAGATAAGACTGTATTCTTTTATAAAACATGTAAAATTAAAAAAAAATTATCTATATAAAACACAAAGGAATGGGAAGCAATTGTTTTGTTTGACCCTATGCTGTTTAGCGTCTAGAATCAGCAGCGATTCCTTCTGAAGAAAACATTCAGTGCCTTGGTGTAACCCTCTGTCTGTAAAGAAGTAGTGGGTATTTCTCCAACAAAAGAGGGTGGGGAAGAACAGAAATTGGCAGTTGAACAAGACAAGGAAAACTGTGCTCATAACCTGCAAGCAGTGGTAAAGAAATTGTCTGCAGACTTAAGTTTGAAATGCTTTGGAAATTGTTGATGTATTTTACTGGATATGTGTAAGTTATGCTTATTTGTGAAATGAAATAGAAATTTTGAGCTGGACAGATGCATGATTAACTAGATACAGCACTTGAAATTTTAACTTTTCAAACTATATTGTGAAGATGAACTCATGTTAAGATTTTCTTCATCAAAATGATCTCTAAAATGACAAAAACTGTTTTAACTTAAATGCATGGGTCCTTCTTGACAATAGAATGTCTTTATAATTGTGTGTTTAAGTTGTCTATGGTAAAAATTTTACCACATTGGAACAGGAATGACCAAAAGAAGACCAAAGTAAAGAAGAAAACAAGCAATCCGCAGTTTAACGAAACATTTTATTTTGAGGTAACTTTTTGTGTGGTATTCTGTCTGTTTATCTATTTTATGCAACCCTTCAAATATTTTTAAAGCAAGTTGCATAGCAGTACCTAAACAGAAAGCTCTCTTCAAGCAATTGAAGAACTTTTACTAGCTTCTCAAATGTAAGCGAATGACATAAATTTCTGCGGGCTGCCAGACAATAGTATTCCCCTTCAATTGCTGTGTGAAAAATTACTTCCTCACAAGCACATATGTGAAGGTAATTCGTTATCTTGAATCACTTCATATAGCATCTGTTGCCATCAGGAGTTCTGAGAGAACTTTAACCTATCCTGTGGAATTTGATTTAAATGTTTTCAAGAACATTGAGCTAAAAAAAACCCCCAACTTATTTCTTTAATAAAACAATGTAGCAATTTTACCCAATAAAGGCTAATTTTATTATTTTATTTAAAAAAATGTTATTTAGGATTTGATTTCAGTCCTACACAAGTTACCCTACAATAACCAAATCGTGAGTTTGAATTTTCATCTGATTTGTCTCTGTAATAAAAACTACGTATGCATGTAAGCATACGATACTGTTCAGCTGAGAGTTGGTAGTAGTACAACTATTACATGTGCCTCAAATGTATTGTAATTTACTGTGTTTGTATAGATCCTGGTCCTGCTGTGGGACTTCAGTGAGAAATTGTTCCATGCTTTATATATAGAGTATCAGCGCATGGCGTGTGTTTCAGTTCACCTGCTCAGGATACTGAGTGTAATTTTTTAGGAAATAAGATATTAGAATAAAAATATAATCCAAACCACTCCAATAACTTTATGACTTAAGATTTATTGGAGTTAAACTTAGAATGCAATCAGTCAAGAAATGAGGAGAGTTAAAATAAGAGGTTACAATTGTGGTATAACTAGGGCAAGAAGAGTGGCTTCTTATTTGTTGTTTCCTTAAAGATCTCAGAACTTACTTCAACGCTTTCTTGCTGAAACCAAAGAAATTCTTGCCATTTCAAGTCATACTTCCTTCTTGTTTTTTCTAATAGAGCTATACTATAATTCCCTTAGACATCAGCTAGTCTTCATCAGGCTCCACCATGAACCCTTCTTGACCCATTTTTTACCTGCTTTCTGTCAAAAGGCAGTTTGTTCGGTGAATTGGAACTTTTTCCTTTCTAAAAGGAACAGTAACTATTTAAAGAGGCAGGGTTTTCTTTGTTTTTTGACATCCATAATACAACAGTAAAAAGTGTGTTAATAGGAGGAATTTACTTGCAGGTTACCAGGTCCAGTAGTTATACCAAAAAGTCCCAGTTTCAGGTTGAAGAAGAAGATATTGAGAAACTAGAAGTCAGGTAAGTTACGTAGATTAGGAATTGATTTATTTTATTATTAATAAACCATAATATTTTATCAAGACAATAAAGAAATGTTTTATTTTAGTGTAACTCCAGAGAATTACTCATCAGACTTGTAGAAAAGATCCTTCTAACATATAAAATTACTCAGATTTTTTTTAGTGTGCTTCTTAGTGAAGATTAGATTTTTTTGTTTTTCAGTAAATAGTGGTAGAGTGTATCTGGCAGCCTAAATTTGTTTCCTTTGCCTGTGAGTGAAGAGCCATGAGGACCTCCTATCTATATATATTATTTTGGGCAGAATACTGATGATAGAACTTGTATTGAAGGGTAACAGCAAACCTTGTGCTGGTCTATGGTTTCAAATGTAGTTGGCTGTTTTTATTAAAACAGGGAAAAGCCTCTTTTATGAGATCCTTATGATTTCAGATTGCTCCTTAGAGGAACACTTGTGTTGCACCTTTTCCTTGCAAATGTGAAGAATACTTCAAAGTATGTTCCCCTTTTCTGCTCCTTTACCCTTAGAGCAGGTCTGTCTGTATTTATGTTATGTAGTTAGAACAGTTGAGAGCACCTGTACTCAGTTTCTTTTCTTTATTGTGCTCATGCACATACATGCACCAAATCTGCTGAATGACAAAAAGTCTTGAAGGCTAGCATGTGTTTCCTAACAGGCATCAGAAGAAGAGTTCAGTGGTTAGTTTTAATAGCCATTATAGAACTAACTTGGTATGTGCATTTTTAACTATTAGCTTCATTAATATCTTAATTGTATATTTCATTATAGATGCAAATATATTTAGTAAAATAGTCATGCCCCAACAAATCTAGTATTAATTTTTTTTGTTCTTCTTACCAACTGCTGTCTGTCAGAAATGTCAGAGAGGTAAGAAGTAATAGAAAAAAACAAAGGTGCATGTCTGGAGTCTGTGATTCCTTTTGAGGTTGTAAGCATACGAGCTGCTCTTTGGAAAAACAAGCGCATGTGTTGGTGTGGCATTGCAGTGTGCCAAATTCTAGCGATTAGATAGAGATATGTAAATATATTGGTTAAAAAGTTCACTTGAATTACCTGAGAAGAACTGTGCACAGTTTTGGGGGTGGAGACTGCTCAGGATACATATATGTTGCCAATATCACTTTTATTTACTGATGCAAGATTTGCAACTCTAACTTTCACTGTTTGTTTCTTTATCTGTTCTTTATGGGTTAATAAGTCACTCATTTGATTCTTCTTGTTTTAATTAGAATGGAGTGAGATTTCTAACATTTTCTGCCTGCATGCATGTGGATTAGTGCTGTAAGGCAGCTGTTGTTAACTTAGAAGATTTTTATTTCTCTCTGGAAGAAAAAAAAATTAAGCAATGTTCTTATTTTCAGGGTTGACCTATGGAATAATGGAAATCTGGTACAAGATGTCTTTCTAGGAGAAATTAAAGTTCCTGTGAAGGTGTTAAGAAACGATTCCTTTCAAGCATGGTGAGAAATGGTGGCTCAGAAGTGAATTTGCTTCTGTGTTGCAGATCTTCCCTTGCAAAGGATATATTCTATTCTAACTATCCATTAAAATATGTCTTCCTATTCTAGTCTAGGTAAAATATCTTTCTAGAAAGTTTCCCTGCTCAATAAAGTAACCTTGTCATAGGGTGCATTTAGGTCTTCTCTTACCCCAGTCTGCCCACTCCCACAGAATAGTTCATGCTGGTCTCTTCTGTCAGCTGGTGATAGGATGAGAGGAAATGGCCTCAAGTTGCGGCAAGGGAGATTTAGGTTGGATATTAGGAAAAGTTTCTTTACTGAAAGGGTTGTCAGATATTGGAACAGGCTGCCCAGGGAAGTGGTTGAGTCACCATCCCTGGAGGTGTTCAAAAAGCGCGTAGACAAGGTACTCCAGAACATGGTTTAGTGGGCATGGATGATGGTTGGACTCGATGATCTTGAAGGTCTTTTCCAACCTAAATGATTCTATGATTCTATGTGTTTGAGGGGAAAGTGCGGAGAGTGAAGAAAGGAAAGACGTACGTAACTATCTTTCAGTCAGCTTGCTGAATTTTAGTGATCTGTGTATGCTTTTCAGCCTAACCAGCAAACCTGGAACTTCTCAGAATTGCATCACTTGTAATTAAATTCCTAAGTCAGACTTCCAGAATGACTGATGAAGAGTTTATTTAAAAATAATCATTAAGCGTGAATTTTTATTTCCCACTTCCTTGGGGAGGTTCAGAAAGTATTTTCTGGAACCAACCCAATGTCATTGCAGGGGAGCAGGCACAGAAATTTAAAAGCTGGAAGGGTAAGGTATGAAGGGAATTCAGGAAAGACCTCTGCTTATAACATAGCAGCAACTTCCCTTCTGAAGCTCTTGCAAGCAGAAGCCAATCTCTAGCCCCTTTACTGTCCCAAATGCTTAGTGGCAGGAAGCAATGAGTACAACAGATTCAAATGCCTCAAAGTGTGTAGAATATTCTGCTTTTAGTGAACCTTTCTGTACAGAGAACAGAGTGGAGGAAGTCCCGGTGTATCCACATAGAAAATGCATAGGAAGGAAGTGGGTAAATAGGATCTAAATGGAACACAGGTCTTGGCCAGGAACCATTACGGCTCTGCTCCATGTACCCACTGCAGGCTGCCAAGTGTCTTGGATGTGACAAAGTTGAACTCTGATTTTTAGTCTTAGTGTTTGAATGTGATTCTAAACATAATAAATGTTTGTGTCGGTATTTTCTGTTTTTTACATGGTGTATTGCAGACACAGGCTTGCTCTGCCAGTGCTCTGAACTGATCAAAAGCTGTATGACCATATTAACATAATGACATGCCTCCGTTAACAACCTGCTAAGAGAAAGGTTATATTAGCATGGACTCATTATCAGTGTATTGTGTTTGTGTAATTTTTTGTATTAACCTGACTCATGTCCAGTTCACTTGAAGCATCATCAATAGAGAGGTTCGTGTCTGCTAATATACTTTGTAGGCATACCTTGTATTGAACATCCTCATATCCAATTATGATGTGCTTTTCAAAAACAGTTCTGTGTCTTAAAATAACTAGTTTTTTATACTATTACTAATTTACATAAAAAGTTTTTTAATACAGCTGAAGTACAGCAGATAAAATAGTATTACTAGTACTAAATACTGGGAAAATAAGCCTAAAAGTCATGTTGTCAAATAGAGGTTCTCCTTGTAAATCAGTTTTACTTCATATTGCCTTCATGGGCAATGCATCTGATTATTAAAAAAAAGTCTGATCTCCTGATTGTAGAAGTACAAGCATAAATGATTGTAAAAGAATATTTGAAGATATTTCAGTTTGTTGGGCTGAATGTTGAAACTATACTGTGACACTACTTTAAAAGCTGTTAAAATTTTTGTAGGGCTGCACCTCCTGTTGGAATACAGTTGAACTACAGCAAAAGCCAATGAATTGTTTAATGTATTTTGTATTGAGAGTAGGAAAAAAGCACAAATTTTTTTTCCCTTTAATCTTACTTGTTTCTCAGGAATGCAGGCTGTTAATATTATGTATTTTTACTGGCTTCAGACTAGACCATTTAAATTCTTGACACTAGCTGTTCCATCTGCAGTGTCCAACACCCTAAATATAACCTAGATGTAAAATGAGAAGGTCCAATATAATTTCTAACTATTCCTGCTATCCCAGTTGAGCTACAAGACATATACTCTGTGTCACTGTTTGGAAAGATTCAAGAAAATAAATATATGTTTCATAATGTGCTAAAGGTGCATCAGATGCTGCTCCTTTTTTTCTTTTGTCTCTAGTTTTTTAATGTGAATTTTATTGCCAGTTTTCAGACTTACTTTTTGTATACTGAAATAATTAAATATGATAATTTGCTTTATTGTAGAATTACTTGAAGTAAGGAAATGTGAATCTAATATTTTAGAATTGACCTGTTGCTTTCAGGTACTTACTTCAACCAAGAGAAAATGGGAACAAGTCTTCTAAAACTGATGATTTGGGATCACTTAGATTAAATATCTGTTATACTGAAGACTGTGTACTTCCATCCGAATACTATGCTTCTCTAAGAAACTTGCTGCTAAAATCATCAGATGTTCAGGTACTTCTGTTGAAAACTTCTTTGAAAATGAAAACTTAAAATGAATTATGCAGTCCTGTATGAGACAATGTGAATTATGCAGCTCTGTGGTTAGGAGAGAAATGAAGTAGACCTTTAAGGTCCCTTCCAACCCAAACCATTCTATGATTCTATGCAGATCTAGACAATTTTTTTGTTCCTTTGCGTGAACTACTTCTGTCACAACCAGATAAGCAGCTTGTAGAGCATTTATATCTGCTCCAAACTACCAAGATTTTCTTCTTACTTTAGAAGAACCAGCAGAGAGAGTGAAATAATCTGTGCTGTGTGACTGGAAGAGATATAAAATACTTTCTTTTCATTGGTTGCTCTTTTCAACATTGTATTTTCCCACTGGCTGCTATTGGCCCCCTGGATTTAGTGGTTTTCCAGGGACATTGAGTCATTATTGGCACTGAAGGGGCAGGTAATCACCTTTCCAAAAATGGTCTGCTTCAGAATTGATTTCTAATTCCAATTCTTCCAAATTGCTTCTGTCTTCCCCAGTATGTTAATCAGCATGACTGGATTTCTCACGTGGATGTCTGACAAAGAGAGAAGCGTGGTAGATGGTTAGCATAACATTGAGGCAGGAATCAAATGATAGTAACCAGCCTTTATATTCCTAGGTCTTTTGTAGCCTTTCTTCACTTTAGTGTTGGCGAAGTACTGGCAGAGGAGTAGAAAGGTAAAGAGGAAGCAGATTGTGACTAAAATTATTGCTAGCCCATATTCAAATACTTCTTCACTGGAGTTTAGGAAGAGCTGAGTATTTAGCTAGTGGCAGTCAGCAGCTGTCTTTGTTACTTAAGTGAAATAACTTGATCAGTTCTTGTATTGAAATTCTCAACTGTAGAATGGTGACACGCACTTTAGAAGTGAGAACTGTATTTTAATGTGCTCTTTTTATAGTTTTAAAAGTCCTATAAAGATATATGACATTAAAGCAATTGCTTATTGACTCTTACTAGAATTTGTGACAAAGCCACATTCTAACACTTTAGGGAGAATGAGAAGGGTGAGTAGGTGCTGAATTTCATTCTTAAATGTCAAGGATAGAGTAGATAATGCCAATTTTCAATTAAGTATTTCTGTAGAATGGAAACTTTTAATTGCCGTGTTATACAGCAAATGTTGAGACTTTCTGTTAAGAAGCAGTATCTATAGTCTTGTTAGATTGGATCTGTACTTTGCCAAGTATATGAAGAACATTTAACTCCTTCACTCATGATTTCATATTCTGCTTTCTCACAGCCAATTTCTGCATCTGCTGCCTACATACTGAGTGAAGTTTGTCGAGACAAGTATGATGCTGTTCTGCCTCTTGTACGATTGTTGCTACACCACCATAAGCTAGTTCCATTTGTTGCTGCAGTGGCAGAACTAGATCTGAAGGACACCCAGTATGTATTTCATGTTTAGTGATGTCATGCCACCTTAAATTATTCTTAGAGTTTCATAGGGCTTTGTGATGCAACATTTATAAGTAAGCATGTTGAATTTCTTTCTCTCAGTGACTGTCTATTTTACCAATTCATTATTCAGTAATGACTGAATAGATTCATCTTTTAATGCTAGTTTATAAAAACATTGGTTAAAATCACATTGAAGCTGGGAGTCAGAGTTAATGGTTGTGTACTGTTCGGTAAAATTTTCTTGGAGCTAGTATACAGCTGAACATAACAAGCTAGCAGGCTAGAGTTCTGTCTAAGAGCACATAGTTTTCATTTTAAAATGTCATAATTTGGCCACTCTTCAAATTTTACTGGTCACTAGATTGGTACTTAATACTTTTAAAATTGCTGAGAATCTTATCCCGTTTCCTTTAGTATGTGACTTAAATGAGGGGTAATCTTTTTCTGCAAAGATCCCTTGTAAGTAAGTAGGTGTCCTCCTGCATGCCTTGAAAGTAGCAAACACAAGTGTTTTACCAAGTAGCAGTGTATGGCCTGTGAATTTGCAGCTGTCTGGTTAGGAAAGAAATGAAGTAGACCTGAGTAGTGGCCACTGAGGTGCCCGAGTCATGTCCTGTGGAGGTGTGGAAGGGATTTTGTCACCACAGGATGATTCATTTCAAAGCTGACTTACTCCAGATTTAAATAAGGTGAGATAATTTAACTGTGTAGAAGAGGTGACTCATGGAAAATAATTTTCTAAACTGCATTTTAGTACACACATTCCTTTCCATTATAATTGAACTGTAACAAAGAAAGATTAAACTAAATCTCTCAGATTAGAAAGACTTATTTTGCACAGCTGGCTCTCAGTTTTCTTCAACAGCTGTAATGAATAAAAAGCATAACCCTAGATTAAATGTTTTGGTTACAGTGTCTGAGTTTATCAGTGTAGTGTAGCTCTAAGATTTTTTTCACCAGGACTACTGGAGGAAGAATTGTATACCGGTGAGGTCTAAGTCTTCAATATTTTGGAATTTTCTCCGATTGTTCTTTCTCACGTTCAGCACTGGATTGTAACTTCCTTTGCCTAAAATTTCTTAGGCTTTTCCTTACAGTTTTATTTATGTTTCTGGTTTTGCTAATAGCTGTAGTAATATTCTTGTTTATTGCCTTTCTGTTCCTGAGTGCCATTGCAAGCTGGGTATCTAGGTTCTGGAACTCCTGACTGAAATATATGAAAAAAATGTTTTCAAAAAATTAATTATTTAATAGCAAGATAAAGTATTAATCACATTTTGTAACTGAGCTTCTTATTTTTTCCCTGTTCAAATAACATCAATTATTTTCTTACAGAGAAGCAAACACAGTCTTCAGAGGGAACTCATTAGCAACTCGGTGTGTAGATGAAATGATGAAAATAGTGGGGAAGCACTACTTAAAGGTTACTTTGAAACCTGTTATTGATGAGGTAGGTGATCCTACTGAAACGTTTTTCAGGATACTTAGACCACTGGGGGGTATCCAGTCTCTTCGATAGGCATTCTTCTTACAGCTCCCTGTGTGGTAGCAATCACTCAGGTGGGGGAATTCTAGAGGAAAGCTAAATTGAGCAATAATTGATTAAGTTTAGTGGAAGAAGCTGCTTTTTGTTATTTATGTTCCAGATGCTTGAAAATAGTCAATGACAGTTGCTTCAGCCTCTAACACAATGCAGAATTTACCCCCATGATGCTTTATGTAATTGATCCATGTAAAAAGATACACAGGAAAATGAGGATGATTATTGCATGCTGTTACGGGTAGTGAGAACCTATTTAGAGTTTCACTCCTAAATCTAGGACAGAATCTGGTTTTAAGTAGGTGCATTTCCATGCTTTCTGTCTGAAAAATTGAACTCCTACAGTTTTGTTTGTTTGTTTCAGATATGTGAGTCTCCTAAACCCTGTGAAATAGATCCCATCAAATTAAGAGAAGGGGATAATGTAGAAATTAATATGGTGAGTTTCCAAATGTGTTTTTCCTAACTTAAACTTTCTCAAAATCTGATAGAAAAATATTTTAAAGAGCAGCTCCATGAAATGGAAAATGCGTAACTTACAGTAGCAGTATAATTCTCTTATTCCAGAGTAAACAAAAGTTGTATTTTCTTATCCCTGGTTAAGAAAACAGCAAAGAGAAAGTCCAACGGAAAATTGGATGGGGAAGAGAAACTAAACAGAGGATTACAGTCTTCATTATCAATTTGTTGGGTGTTGTGATTCCTGATGGTCTGTACTCAGCATCCAGATAATGAAGTACCTAATTAGGACTGCTTTAACATTTTTCACTGAAGTTTTGCTTGCCACTTGCCTTTCACCAGAGGATGACGTTTAAGGCAATAGTTGCTGCAACAAACTAAATTAACATTCACTAGATATGCATGGGAAGTGCTCCTTCCTTGTAACATTGTCAAATTACAAAAACAGGGTTCGATAGATAGTTGTATATCGCCAGACACTGCTTATATACTTCAATATAAGTCAACATCATTAAACTATCTTTTAACACTAGTAATCCCATATAAATATTATGAGGCTTTTAAAATATGCACTATACTAAAATACTTAATTGAATAGTCAGGCAGCGTTTTGAAAAAAGGAATTGTAGTGTTATGTTTGTGTTCAGGAAAGAACCATAGAAATGCAAATATTAATGGTCTGAAAAAATACCTTTTTTCATAATTGCAGGAAAATCTGCGCTATTATGTAGACAAAGTATTCCGTGAAATTGTGCGGTCAAGTATAAGTTGTCCTACCCTAATGTGTGATGTTTTTTATTCTTTGAGGCATCTGGCTGCCAAAAGATTTCCAAGTAAGTGCTCTCTAAAAACTTTTGAACATGGTGTTGAGAGTGAAATACTTAACTTCTGCATTTACCTTATGGGGATTGTTAAATTCTTGCCTTGTACAAAGCTGCGCCCCAAACTTCTTACCTTGACAATCAGGCATTTGTTTTTCTGTCAGTCTGTAAGTTAAAGTAAGGCTTTGTGGTCAATCAGCAAGAATTTTGTATTTTCTGATACAAAAATGTAGCAGGTCAGAAACACTGCCAGACAGCAGTGAATAAGAAGTTGCCAACAAAAGTATTGAGATAATAGAAGAAAAGCACAAGTAATACAGGAGGTAATTTAGTTGAAAGTTATGTGAAATTTGGAAGAGCTGATCTGTTTATTGCTTCTAAAGAAGCAAGATGTAAACTGGAAAATAAGTTTGGTATTTACATCTTAACTACATGAACTGCAACTATGTTAACTATGACTAACACAGCCATAACTTATATGAATGTAGCTTTACTACTTATGGGTAGTTTTGAGGAGGGTAGATAATGTGAAATATTTAATGCATTTGTAATGTGACCAGTATTAGAACAGTTTTATTCTTTCAGAATGGTTTTAATATAGGAAGAATGTGGTGGGTCTGAAATACTCTTGTACTTCAGTCAATTAAAATCTGAAATGTCATATAATAAGCTACAAATGAAGAATATACTTGTAATCTGGAGCCTTTCTCTGATTCATGTTTGTCACTGGAACTGACACCATATATTCCTCTAGTTAAGACAGTCCTTTCAGAATGGCTAACTTCCCAGACAGGTCAGGTTAAAGTAGTCATTAGAGTAAGAATGTGATCCCACTATATATCCCAGTGTAAAGGTATAAATATACCCAAAATACTAAATGAGAAAATCCTCATTTACAGCATCAAAATTATATAACACTATGGTTTTTCTGATGCAACCTTGGAATTGGAATTAAAGTTGTTTGTATGTGTTGACTGCATTTGTTGTGCAGCATTAATGTATTTGAGTTGATCAGTGATTAGGTTTATGGGTGAATAAACCCAATAGCCCTAGTGTTTAAAGGCAACTACTACAGTATTTTCTCTTTTGGTTCAGCATGCATACAGCTGTACCTAATCACTGTGTATGTTAATGCTTGCAATAATCTCATAATTCCTGGTAGTGGAGCTGATGAGCCAGTTTTATGAGAACTTCTGTTCAGAGAAATAAACCCTCCATTATAAGTAGAACATTTCTTACCATGATCACCTTTCTCATTTCATGCACTTCATCATTGATTTTTCTATTCTGATTTGAAATATAAATGTATGTTGACTGTCTTCATTATTTCCTATTAAGTTTAGTGCATGTTACATTTCATGGTTTTTCTCTGCAGATGACCCTCATGTACAGTATTCTGCAGTGAGCAGCTTTGTGTTTCTTCGTTTCTTTGCTGTAGCCGTAGTCTCACCTCATACTTTTCATTTACGACCTCACCATCCAGTAAGTTCCATGAAGCTTTGTTCTGTTTTATTCATAACAGTCAGATCTGTTTATCTGGGAAGGCATAGGTTACTTTTAGTGGGTCTGTAACTGGGAAATAAGATTACTAAATGTCTCTAGGTTGAGTTTTCAATTTTATACCTCACTGAAGGAACCAAGACATTTGCAGTTCTTTAAGCATCAAATTTCTCAGCCTTTATGCGGTGTTCTCAAATGATGTTGAAGAGCTATTGATGTTAAAGACGCTGTGCCTTTTTTGGGGAATGTGCTGTTTTGTTCGAATAGCAACATGACTGAGGGTTATTTAAGGTATATGCCGAAACTGCATTGGTTCCATCCACTGTGGAAGTTAAATATCCAGATGTCACTTTTACTTTTAAAAAGATAATTTCCATTTGTGTCTTAAACAGAGGTTGTAGAGTTATCCAATAATTGGTCTGCGTATTTATTCTGGACTCCACTAGTTGCAGTGGATTGCCAAATCTTCCATTTTCAATTTTCAAATTGTCAAGTAGATATGCATAAAAAAAGAATAATCTTCAAAGACAGGAATATAGAGAATAAATAAGAAAAAATACTGTATTATTTTCACATAAAATACAGAATATGTATGAAATCTTCTGCTCCAGAGGGGTTATCTTTATTAGCTTATTTTATCAACTTATGTGTGTTGTGCTTTAAAAAGAAAAAAATCTACTTACTCACATTCCTTCCTTTGATATTACTCAGTTTGTTGAGTAAAAAGATTACGGGATTTTACCATTTGAGGGTTAAACATTTTAAAGGGAACAGCAAGGCCCCTTTCTGTGGCTATGTTTATAATCCTGTACTAAAAAGCAAGCAGTGAGGTAGCAAATAAATGAGGCAAAAGCCTTAAAGACAGAGTTTTAAGTTCACTTGGTATTATGAAAATTTCTACCGTTTGTCCAGCAATAGTTCATTATGTTTAGTGTTAAGTTTGAATAACGCAGAAGCATTAGATATGTAGTAATGATTACAGGATTTGAGGGGTTTGAGATCTTCTATAGGTAAAAATATTTTTCCAAGTACTAATGTTAAATTCTAGTAGCAGCGAGTAAAATATTAAACACTGTGCAGTAGCTTATAAAATACATTCACAAAGCACAGGTACTAATAGAGCACACTACTGCATATGCATTTCTTCTCTTTGGGCAAGGAAGAAAAGGAATGAAGGTGTGTCAGATTTACTACACTGTGTAATATAATAACTTTTGTGACGTTTTTGTTTTAAAGTCAAAGATTTACTTGCAACTGTGAAAAAACGTGAATTTTGTTTCTTTATTTTAGGATGCACAAACTTCAAGAACATTAACTCTTATATCAAAAGCTATCCAGACTTTGGGGAGTTGGGGAAGTTTGACCAAAAGCAAACTTGTAAGGCTACTTTCTTTCTTTCTTATTCTTGCTTATTTCATAGACAACATTCTTTGAAAGTTTATTTATGTCAATGTACCTTTTCTTTCAGTCAAGTTTCAAGGAGACGTTTATGTGTGAGTTTTTCAAAGCATTTCAAGAAGAAAAATTCACTGAATCTGTTAAAAAGGTACCTTTGAACTAGATTTTTTTTTTTGGTTGATGTATTTGATCAGTCTTAATTATTAGAAGGTTGTGTTATTGTTCAGTTTTCTACTAGAGACAGAAAGAAAAATTGCGGGCTGTTTTGGACATTTCAACAAAATCCACACAATGGAATACATAAGAGTTATAGTGGACTAAACTAATTTAGTTTTTAAAAAAAAAAGTATAAGTCTTTTGAAACAGTCTTTATTAGATCTGCTGTTTAGGAACTAATTAAAGAAATCTTTTGTGGCTTATGGGCATCCCTTGCTACATTGTTCCAAGCCCCTGCAATATATTTTGATTTCATCTGTTGCATAAAGTAATTGTTCTGTTCCAGGAGAAACTGTACGTGTATATTTGCAAAACTGCTTTTAGTTGTTCTGTGTTTCTGAGTAGTATATATTCCCTGTGTATTTTTCCTTAAGTTCCTAGATGATGTTTCCTCTACTGAAAGTAAAGAGCCCAGTGGTCTGAGTGAGCCAGTACATCTAAAAGAAGGGTAAATCTTGAATCTATATTGTGCAAAACAGAATTGACTTGACTGTTTTTTCATTAATGCCAGTGTCAGATCAATGCTTATTAAAATGTTTGATACACTGTAGAAATTATTATATTTGTAATCTGTGTTAGTTCTTAGTTAGTTTGCAGAATTAATTTAAACCAACAGCTGTAAACTTCCATAACTCATCTTTTAAATACCTTGGGAAAAAAATAATTAAAAGCAGCTTAAAAACCTGTTAAAGCCTGTCTGCATTTCTGTTACAGTTCAGTGTGTGCTCTGTGATGGTTTATACAGGATTGTGAAGTGTATTTTAAAAGAACGTATTAATTTAATTTATAATTACTTTGCATGCTGTTCAAGCCCAGCCACCTGTTCTGCCTTTAAAGTAGGAGAAAAAATTACCCTGTAATTGGAATACTAAACAATAAATGATAGAATGCTTTTATAAAAATTGAGGTGAAAATCACTCTTTCAAAGAAATGAATTATTATTTTAATGTTGATCAAGAATAGCTGATGAATTAATTCAAATAACATTTATGGGGAAGAAAATACTTGTATTTCCCTGAGAAGCAGATTCATAGCCAGTAAAGATTCTGTGAAACAAGCATCCAAATTTCAAACAAGGAAGAAATGTACCACTTACTAAAATACTAAATAGAAATGAAGGAGACGATTGTAGTGGATCAACACTTAGTTATAGCAATTTGGAAGCTAATATGTATTATAAATTGATGGCTGTTGCTCAAAAAAAATAGTTGCCAGTGAGTACACTTAAAGTGTACTGAATACAGTTTGTGTCTACCCTTGCTGTTGTGTTCAGCATAATTTCATTTATATTCAGCTTCTGATCCAGAAAAAGTCAAGCACATTCACCTGTAGAAAGTGGCAGGAAATAGAGAATCTTGTAGTTGGATATACCTTACTTCCTTTGGGGAAAAGTTGGAATTCTGGATCTGAATAAGTATGTACCCACTCCAAATTTACTGTTACAAACAAGAGTCTGGATTGCATAGTTTTCAAACTCCTTTCCTGTTTATGGAACCCTGTACACGATCACCATATTGGGAGGTAATCTTGAAGATCTGTTTCGAACAACTAGTAGTTTGTTGGCTTTTTTTGTAATCTACAATGAAGTAGATTTTTGTTGCTGCATGATGAACAAAATGTGTTATCTCAATAAATGGTTTTAAAAGCTCTTCAGAAGACTAATGGTTGCATTTCATTTGATTCTGTCTTTACAGAGAAATGTATAAAAGAGCTCAGGGAAGGACTCGGATTGGTAAAAAGAATTTCAAGAAGCGGTGGTTCTGTCTAACAAGTAGAGAATTCACCTACCACAAACAGCAAGGTAAATTATTTTACAGTTATTTTTTTCTCAGTATTTTCTAAGTGTTTGCACCTGATTTGTGCTTTTTTAAATGCATAATTTTTTTCTTTTCCTAAAGTACATAGTATATGTATGTTTGGTTACGTTTGCCCTGATTACCAAATGCTTCTGTCTGATTCATGTACATTTTCTCAATAATAAAGATGCACATTTTGAGAACTTAACCTACAGTATCAGTGCACTGACGTTATAAAACATTTTTTAAAAAATTGCTTCACTTTTCTGTTTACAATTTTTTACAGATAAAGAACCAATTTTCACTATTCCAATCAAAAACATCCTTGCAGTGGAGAAACTTGATGAGAGCTCCTTCAACAAGAAAAATGTGAGTTAAAAGATAGTTTGTATGTAATTCTTGATGTGTTCTTTAAATAAAAGATCATAATTAGCTTATAGAGTTACTGAAACCCTATTACTAAACACTTCAGCAAAAAAATCTTTTGAATCAGGAATAAAAAGCTGTATGCAGTATTTCCAAGTACTCTGAACATGGAACTTAACCTGGAGATTTGGATCTCTGCACCAACTTTTCTGACTGATTTTATGACTTCTGTCCCCCTTTCCAAATTTCTGGAATGAAGGTTAAAATACTGTGACCTTAATTACAAGGCACTTTTATGTTAAGGTAGTAGTAGTACGTATTACATTATGTTCTTCTAGAAAGGTAATATTACCAAACTTAGATTTATTCCTTTTGATGAAAACTTCCTACAATACCTTCATCAGCTGAGACAGTTGTCTGTGCTCACAGCCTCATTCTGGACCTGTAACACATCGGTATTTCTGTTATAATCCAAAATTCTGAGGCACTGATAAAAGTACAGCTGTTACTTAGGCTGAGGATGGCTAAAGGAGAGACTTCTGGGGCTCTTCTGTTACTCTCAGGCTATGAAGAGTGAAGTCTGAGGTCACATTTAAAGATATGTGAATAAAGAGGACAGAAAATGCATCATGTTCTAATTCTTTAAGGATTCCTTTTTGGATGAGGAAATGGTGTAGGCAGAACACAGGGAGCTGTTCTGGGTTTGTTTTTTTTTTTTTCCTCCTCAGTAGGGCTGTGTAGTAAAATGAAAGAAGTGAAAAGTCTTCCTTTCTCCCTTGTCTCACTTTCTGTCTTAATTTGGCTTTGTTGAATTGCCTGAGCATTGAAATCTATTTTGACATATTCAAAGTTGCTCAATAACTGGATTTTTTGAGCAGAATATTGTTGCGTTCCTTCTACAGATGTTTCAAGTACTACATGGAGAAAAGCCACTCTATATCCAAGCAAATAACTGTGTAGAAGCTAGTGAGTGGATAGAAGCTCTTTGCCGGGTAACGAGATGCAACCAGAAGAGGCTTAGTTTTTACCATCCTTCTGCTTTTCTGAATGGGAACTGGCTTTGTTGCAAGGCTACAATAGAGAACACAGTGGGCTGTGCTCGTTGCACTGCGTAAGTTGATTTTCAAATGAAAATACATATGTTTTGTAGGACAAAGAATGCATGATTCACTATACAACTTGAAAATTTGAAGGCGAGGTGTTCCCTGTCTGCTTTAGCAAGTTAAGCTGCTAAAAATACACCTTACTAATAAGTACTGGCTTTTACCAAGTCTGTTACTTCATCAGCCACCATATGAAATGAAGGTAACCAATTCAGCATGTAAATCAGAAATATTGAATGGTTGATTTCTTTCCACGCAGAATAATAGATTTAATAGCTCAAGTTAATTCAGATGCCAAGCTGAATGCAGAAATGTGACATGCCTAGGTCACCTATATGAAATAATTGAAATACCTTGCTGCAGAGGGCTCAGCCTGGAAGTCTGTCTCTTTTCCTAATGATGTTGTCTTGTTTTATACAGTCACTTTTTTATTTTAACCTCACATGTTTTAAAACACAGTGTACTAAGAAAATCAGCTAAATAATCTTCAGTGTAGATTCTGACAAATCATTTGGGTTTTGTAGGTATGTCGGGAAAATGAATAACTTCTTATAATGCGTTAATGCCTTTAAGCTGCTGATTTCTGAAAACAAACAAATGCTCTGATCTTTTTTAAAAATAAAGTTATCCTTGACTGGATAGGTTGCATAAATTACAGTCTAAAAATCTCAGTCAGTCCTCTAAAATTCAGTGTAAGTCCTAGAAGATAACTGTCTGAAAATATGTATATATATAATACTTTTTCTATGTTACTCTGTTCATTTTTTTTTTCATTAGGTTTCTCAACACTTCAAAAGACTCCTGTTACTAAATAACTTCTGGTTGTTTTTGTCTTTCTGGTTTTTAACTGTTCTGGTTTAGGAATGTATTGTGTCCTTCTGTTCTGGTTACCTTTCAAGTATAGTAGATTCTAAAAGAAGTGTTTTATTGTCATTTAGTAACAATTAACCTTTGATATTTTTTAAGTATTTTTCTCTTGACATACTGAATAATAAATTCTATTGGAAAAAGTGGGTTTTGGTATTGCTGTATTCATTGCCCTCAAAAGTATATATGCCTGTTTCTATAGGATGTTTGCAACAAATGCTAAGTTTTGTGTAACAATTGTGAAGCTGAGTGATAGATGTGTTAGAAGGCTAAGTATATTGAAACAGAATTGTTTTTTACTTGCTTTCAAACATTTCAAGAATGACTTGCATTGACTACCTGTCTCTCTTTCACCTTTTAGAGATGTTCCTGCTGATACTCAAATTGAGATTGATGGAGACAGAGAGACAGAAAGAATTTACTCACTTTTCACTATCAACATGTCTAAATTACAGAAGTTGGAAGGTACTCAAATAATAAGAAGAATTATACTGATATTATTCGGTTCTAATTCTCTAGGCCCATAATATCAGTTTTATGTCTTAACAATTTACCTGAAAATAATAGAGAGTAGAGACACAGATTATATTTTTGTTGTCTTAGTGCTCTGGTATCAGACATTCTTCAGTCATGTCTTTACAGTAGATATCAGGCATGCACGTTGTTCTAATTGAATTTGCATGTATGAAATATCTTTAATAGTCTAAACAGAGAGATAGCAACTATAGCCAGTTGCTCTTCTGTCTTTGCTCTCCTTTTCCTGACTGTGAAGTGAATTCTGTTGAACATGATTGAGCTGCAAGAAAGCATTTGTCTTCTGTTATGTGAACAGGAGAGTGCTGGACACTCAAGATGCTGAGCACAACCAGCAGAGAATAAGCCACAGAATTGTAAATACATCTGGTTGATACTGTGTCCTGCTTTTGTCTTAACCCATGTTACATATAAGCTAGAGTTACTTTACAGTTCAGAATTTCAGACTCACCATTTATGTAAGAGTTAGATCTGTTTGTTAATTACCGAAATTCTAATTGGGATAATTGTGGTAATTTTTGTAGAGGCTTGTGGGAGCATAGCAGTCTATCAAGGTCCACGGAAAGAACCAGATGATTATTCTAACTTCACAATTGAAGATTCTGTAGCAACTTTTCATACACTTAAACAGATAATAGATATAGTAGAAAAGCTGAATGAATCGCATGAAAAATACCGAAAGAAGAGATCATCTAGTGCTAAATATGGTAGTGAGTAAGTATCTTACATAACTTTGACATATATAAATGTGTATTTTTAAAAAATAAATCACAGAAGAAGGCCAGGCTTGTTGAGGTAGAGATAACTAAGATAAAGGTAGATTTAGACAACACAAAGACATAGAGAAAATAAGGTACATCATTTGTAGGAATGCAGCTTTTTACCAGTTGTCAGAAGATACAAGAAGTTGCTCTGGTGTGGGCTTCATTTGTGTTGCTGTTGAGATTCCCATAAGCGGGTGCAATGACTTTGTTGTTTCCTTGCAACTTAACATCTGAAGTGCACACAAAATAATCCCTAACTGTCTGCCTACCTTTTAATTTATTTTTTTTTAAATTTCAATTTTCAGGTAAGAAATAATTAAAATATCACATTATATAAGACTGTAAAGATTACACTGCAGAAACATATCTTTCATGCAGTATATTTACTGTTTGTAATTCACTTGCCATACTCAATGATAAATGCTATTTCTGGTGAAGTTAAAAAAAATCTGTTCTTTGGAGTACATTGTTGTTCCAGGCAGATTCTTTCAATTCTCTTCAATCCTGGCTGATACCTGTGGAACACCACTAGCAAGTTTTCTGATTTCTTCTTTGCATCAATAAGGCTTGATTCACCAGAAAAAAAAGACTGCTCAAACCCTGATACTACTAGTTTAGTATTTGACCCAAGTTGTTTAGAAAACTTGACTTTGATTTAGAGGTCTCGCATGAAAGTGTGTGAGGTTTTTCCGCAAATCATGAAATTTCACAAGTAGTGGTAGAAATTATCCAAAAAATATAGGTTTGCTTAATAAATTAAAATTGTATGTTGAGAACTAGAAAGCAAATGTTAACCTTACAAACACTTACATATAACATTTTATTTTTTCCAGAGAAAATCCAATTGTTGGAAAAGTTTCCTAACCAAAACAAACTGTGGCACACTTGGATGAAAAAAAGAAACTGGAAATGTTCTTGAGTGTTTTGGTGTTTTGTTTGTTTTTTTAAGTTCATTATATGCATTTTTACAAAGTATTTAAGAATGAACATAAATGCTAGTTGTGTTGACAATCTATTTAATATTTAATAGAAAAATATCTACTTCAAAATCTGGTCTTAAGGTTTATTCTCATTTTGTTGAAGAACTTGAAGTTCCAGGTTCTTGAAGTAACAGGTGTGAATAAATCTAAATGTTGTTTTGCCATTGTTGTCTTATTGGAAAGAACTTTCTAAACAAATAAGCTTTTTAATGGAAGAAAATCCACACAGTATTTGTTGGTTGGATTACATCTCTCAATACATACACTGCAAACTTGCATGAGTTTACCATGAGTGCCTGCCCTGCTGATATGGATCTTGAAGTAGAAATTCCAAGATACTATGACATGGAAAAGATCTGAAGCTTCACACTCAATTCATTTGACTTTTTTCCTTGTATTAGGTATTGTCAGGACTTGATTTATCTACAGCTGAAGTCTTACAAAATCATGCAGTATGCTGCAAATAATCTGGACAGCAGATACCAGTGTTAGTTATGTTTTTTAAGTACTAAAGAAGAAGAAATCAGGGAACTTATGTTGTACCTCTTGTTTACATTTGGGGTGAGTAATATATGGAGTGACATTAGACCACTATCTATTTTCTTTAGGATTTTTAAAGGTACAGATTTTTTTCTTAATCTAAAAAGAAATGCAGGGTAGCAACATTCTTTTTAAATAAGTTTGCCTACAGATAGAAAAAATTAAATGTGAACAGATTGTGGTTAAGTACTGATCAATTTACATCATCCCATGTATGATTTTATTTCTTTTTTTTATAAAAAGTAATAACTAGGTCCAGCTCACCTTTTGACTACAGATCTAATAAATAATCTCTATTATAATCACTCAAAGCACTTTAGATATCTGGACTATCCCAGATTATTTTTAGATACTTTGTAGTATCTGCTTGTTATGATCAGTTGAATGATCAACATTGTTTTGTCTTTAAGCAATGCTTCAGTGAATATTTTTATATCTTTAGTTATATGGATTCGTATTAGCCACTTAACACAATTTTGAACTGGCATCCTTGAATTTAGTAAGATTAATTTTTGCTCACTTCATCTGAGAAGTTAGGTTTATGCTGAAAGAACATAAATGTATATAACGAGGAAGAAGCAAAGGTGTTATTGTGGCAACTTTGCTTCATCAGTATTAAATGTAATGGTACTCCTTGGAATACTATTTTTAATAATAACAACTATATGTGGTACTTTTATTTTTGGAGCATTTGCTGTGGGGTCTTTTGTTGTTGTTTTGTTGGGTGGTTTTTGGGGTTTTTTTACAATCATGATTTGGCCAAATTAATTAGTCATGTAACTTACAAATAGAATAGACATCCACAATGCTTGAAACTGTAAGCTGTTTAAATTACTATACATTTATTATACTGTTGTAGGGAGGCTTTCTGTAATAGAAGCTGGCAAGACAGGATTGAAATCTCTTTCGGAATGAATGTAACTTGTTAGAATAACTATTTGGTTTAATACCAGACAAACTATTTTAGAATATCCAGGATTCAGTACTAGTGTCTGCAACGTCACAATCATTTAATCACCTCAGCTGTTTTTGCCTTTTCCTTTTTTACGCATTTGATGTATTTTAAGGGACTTCTATTTGCCAGCGGTTGAAATTGGGGATGGATGGTGGGGTGGGATAATAATGCCAAGAAATGTGTTTTGCCAAGGTAAAGTGGGTCGGATTAATTGCCATTAATAAAAAGCTGCCATTAAACAAAGTTGCATGTGGTTGAGTGTCAAAGTTACGTTTTGCTGTATATGGATTAACCCTGTGGCAAAGTGTCTGTTCCTTGGAGCCATTTTCTGTTGTTTTCAGAGTCAAATTTATGAAAAATTAAATTGTATACTCTCGCAACTTTTTTTTTAATATGCACTTTTTTTTTGCTTTGGTACTGGAATATCTAGGAAAAAAACAAAGGCCATTGAATATTTGTGACCATTAAGATTTGATTCCTCATTTTATAATGTTTTAAAATGCAGTAGATGTTCTAGAATTTAATTAGGTACAAGTAGGATGATTAATAATAACAGTTGCCTTCATTTTGATTAGTGTAGAAAGATGATATTATTCAGTAATTAGTTCTGTTAGGATTGTAAATTATCATTAGTTTTAATTTGTATTATGATGATGTATTGTTGAATGTATTTTTATTTAAATTTTATTTTCTTATCAAGACATTAAAATGTTTTGTAACATTGCTTGAGAATAACTCACAAATAAATTACAACAAACTTGACATATGCTGTGTGTTTATTGTAAGACCTGGCTTTTTAAAGTGTTAACATTTATCTGAAGACTGAGTTAATAGGGGTTTACATACAGGAGTTAGGTGTAAAGAGATAAATCTAGTTGACAGGAAAAAAAACCAACACAAAATTAAGTTGAGGCATCTTGCATGGTCATCCATAGCATTGTTACATTCTAACTAAGATTGATGGTTGGAGCGAAAAGTGATAGCTAATCATTTAGCATGCATAGAGGCTGTAGTAATTTGACAGTTTTTAAAATGCTTGCAGTGACTAGTCTGACATATTGAAGGATGTCTAGTACTGTTATTAGTGTTATATGACTAATTTTTTTTCTTGCTTACTGCTTTGTTTTTCATTACCTGTCCTGTGTGCCAGTACCAGCTATATAATTGGTCAGATCTATTTTAAATATATTGCATATGGAAAGAAATAGTCTTTACTTTTCTCAATCCTCCTTCTTTATGTAATCTGGGCACTTTTTTTGCCACCTGCTCTCCCCTCCTATGCTTATGGGTATATTTATAAGATAATTTTGTAGAAGTGTGTTTTAATGTCTTCAGATGTTTTGTTTTCTTGTACAGAGAGCTGACCTGTTATCCTTTATTGCTGGTGTGGAAGCTCCTATTAGGAGTTACAGTGCAAACCTTCCAGCCATTTTGGAATTAATTTTGATTAATTCTGAGGTAAGCTGTATTAGGGCCCACTCTGAGTGGTCACTACATTCATTTGCAGAGATGACAAAGCAGAGGAAGCTCAAGATGAAATTGCAAGTACAAGAGGAATTTTAGGATTTTGTTTCTGTGGACATTTATAAAAAAAAAGTTAAAAGGATTCTGTGATGATTATAGCAGAGTGACCTATTCTTTTCATTGCTAATACGCTACCTTCTCTAACTGTTCCATTAAGCTGAATTTTCTTTAAACCATGACATGAAAAGGGCATTCCCATTTAAGATCTGTAGCTTCTGTGCTGATCATACTTTTAAAGTTCTGGGCTAGGCTAGCAATCATAGTTGTGTAAGGCCTTTGTAGCTAGAAGGTTCTTCCTGGGACTCTGGATTCCTTGAAAATCAGTGTGCTAGCTTCTTACACAGTTCTATGTATCTTCTGTCCCCCATCATACATGCAGATGACTATAGTGAGAAAATGCATACTTACAGGCTATATATAGGTGAACTTAAATATTTATCTTTGTATAGTCTACTTATAGGCTACATACAGTAAACAGAATCAATAATATATGGAAAATTAAGTGTTTACAAGACATTAGCTTTAATTTCTGGTCATTTGTATGTATTTTAAAGTACAAAGTTTGCAATATTTACTAGTGTGTGATAAGGACTGATTCAGTATTGTTTTTAAAAGAGCATACATATGGAATAAAAATTAGGCCAATAAGCAACAGCTCCCAGTAACAAATAAGAGCAACTTCCAGTAGAATGGACAAATACATACAATCAGTTTACTTAGGGTTCTTGCAAATAGTTACAGCAGCATATTTAACTAAGGTTTAAATGATTTATGCAGATTAAATAGACCAGAAATCTTTTAATAGCAGTAAGGAGACTATATCAGTGTTACTGGATTCAGCTGTGATGAGACTGCTGCTGGAATACTTTGTCTGTTCCTGAGATTCAGCAATATAGCAAATGTTTAAAGAAAAATAAATCGAGTTTTGAGAGCAGAGCTATAAGAACTGGGAATATAGACTGTAGTTTAGCAAAATTACTTAGTTTAAAAATACAAGTTTAAAAAGTCACTTTCTGTACCTAAATCAGGAAAAGAAATTTGATAATCAGTTCTTCTACAATCAGAATAAGATTTAAAAAGATCCAGTGTCTTCAGTGTCCAGGAAATGCATATGCTTTGTAAGAATGCTTTTTTTAAAAAAAAACAAGCAAACACAAACCCCCAAAATGATTACAGGCAACTTTGCCGAATTGCCTTTAAAATATTCTTTACATTTATTAATGCTTATGGAAAATAACAAAATTCATCCATGTATAAATCTTACTTAATATGATGTTCCATAAAATTGTATGACCAAGCTTTTTAAATGTTTGAGGTCATAATTATTTTAGCATAATCACTATTGCAAATGCTTTGGCAGTTTTATATAAAGTCTAGTTAACAGTTTCACCAAGAAGAGGATATAAATCTTTATTCTTATTTTAGAAATATTAATTATATGGTTTTTCTTAAATCCAGTCAGACAATTTAGTTTGCTTTAGGGGGCTGTGATTTTGTCTCTATTTTTGGTCATTCTTTCTACACAGGGAAAAAAGCTGAGAGAATCATAGAACAGCCAAAGTAAATCTACTGTGTGACTTGAATTCAAGACTTAAAGGTAAAAATCTCTTACCTGGTCCCTCTGAAATATCAGTGCAGAAGATTTTGGCTCTGGTTTCTCAAAAAATGCAAGATATCCCCTGCTGAACTCCAGGTTGGTGTTTCAGTGACAAATTCCACTGTGTCAGGGAGTAGAGAGAGATGATATTTTGAGGGATGTGTGTGTATATATAACAACAGAAAGCTTCAAAGCTAGCTAGACTTGTGTTCCTGCAGTGTTTTCCTCCTAGATCAGCATGCAGACACCGTACCTACTGAAGGGTTACTTCAGTAGCTGGCTAAGAAGCTTGGGGTGAGAGCTCCACAGGGTTTAACACCGCCTGCTCAGCCTTCGCTTTTCCTGGACACCTTCACATTGTTGCTAGGTGATACAGAAACAAGCCTTTATCAGATGGCAAAAAGCAGGCGACAGAGATAAAATTAGTAAAAGGGAAACTCCCCTATAAAAATCAAGTGATCTACAATAATGCTCAGACCTGACATTTATGTTGCATCTTTCATCCATAGAACTTCAAAGTACTTAATGAAAGAAGGGTAAGTATATACAATTCAGTCTCTTCTTTCCACGCTGGGGGATGGCAAGGTGCTAAGTATCGTATAGCAATGCAAATTGTAAAAGTCAAAGAGGAAGGAGTACTTCCCTGTAGTTTCTGTAGCCAAAAAATATTTAAATGGTGCCAGATGCAGACAAAATGGATTGTCAAATATTTGGTCATTTTAACCATTTCGAGTCATGAACTGACACTCCAGAGGGTGACAGTGTAAGCTGAGAGGTTTGTACAAGGATTTTTCTCCATATGATAATGATGCAGTATAGATTATCGTTTACCTTGCAGATTGTATTTAGTCTGTACCTTTCCCTCTCTCACATTTTCTCCTAATCTTGCTGATTTACCCTAGTATAAATTAGACCAAATATGTTAAGAGATTACCTCACTGATTTTACAAGTATCTTAAAATTGAAACAGAAATAATCCTAGTCCTAGATACAGGATCTTAAATAAAGGATCAAGCTGTACAAATGGAAAAATACAAGGACAAGTTCCAGTACTGTGGAAGAACTCTGTAAAAGATCTAACTTTTTTAAACACAAAACTTAGAACGATTTCTCTAACAACCAAAATAATTCACCTAGTTTCCTCCTGAGTAGTTGATTCAGATTCCTGTCAAGTTGATTCCACCATTCTGTCATGGTGTGACATTTACATGTCTTGGGTTTTGTTTGGGTTTTTTTTAATTATTTATGTATATACTTGAATTGTATATGCATATATTCTGGCACTACCTTGGCCAAAATCTAAAAGCAGAAAGTTGGTTCTAAGTCAAAAAATGTGTTAAGTGACATGGTACACAGGATATAATGTTTGCAAGTGTGAATGATGACAGGATAAACTTCACCTATACAATACCTTCCAGTAATTTAAACACATGAGTTAAGGGGGTTTCCATAAGGCAAGTTTCTATGTGGCTTCCCTTGCCAGTGTGGGGGGTTTTTTTTGGGGGGTGGGGGGTGGGGGTGGCTTTTCTGGATTGGAGAGTAGAATTTGCTAACAGTGGCTTACAGGATCTATCCTGATACTAGGCAGGTTCCAAATATTGGTGGGATGTTAAAAATATTAAACTGTACTACCTCATGAATTTATAGGAAGTGTCAGTAGTTCAAGAGGTGGGGGGCGCGCCCCCTCATAACAGCAAAACAATGTGACTTGTTTTTCAGTTTTCAATTCAGAATGCAGTTCCATTCTCAAACAGCTAACCTCAGTTAAAATATGCATAATTTTGTCTTCACAGTTAATTTTTTTTTTAATTAATAAGTGGAATATGAGACAAGTTTCTAACTTGAAAATCGACACTGTCCAGGGGGAATAGTAATAGATAAGTTTTACTCCAGAGAGTAAAACAGTTAGCAAGCAAGGACCTAGTGTAGGATTTCATGAAGTAGCCTGGGGTCTTTGTGTGATTGGTTTTAAATCTCTGCTTCAGAAGGAGAGGTGGATGATCCTGGCTGCTGTATGAAAAATTGAGAAGTTTCAAGGGTTTAGACTTAATTAAAGCGGCTCGGCAAAGTCAGGAGCTATTTAGTCTCTTGTAGACAGGGTTTTCCCGTTAAAGCAGAAAGGCTCCCATGCAAAGGTCATTAAGGTTTTTTGTAAAACTTCTTTAAGAATTTCCCTTCTATATATTTGATGTCATGATGTCCATTTGTTTCACTTAATGAGTAATGCACAATGCATTTAATCTGAAATACTGGTAGTTCTCTGTCTTTGAACTCATTCCTGGACTTCTATAAAGTTCATGCCAAATCACATGCATATGTGGCAATATAGGGAAAATGGTGGGGATGTACTTTTTTTAAACTCTATTTGCTACTCTGTGTAGCAATACATTTCTGTGATTTCTTCGCTCCAGTCTCCCTTCTAGTGAGATCATCCCAGTGTAAAAGTGGTATGCCATTTATTCCACAAATGCAGTATGTTTCCCTAATTCCTGTTCCGGTTTCTTTTTTATTTCTGGATGTCCCCTTCATGCTTCTATTTCATAGAAACTGTACATATTAACATTGAAGTCTACTTTCCGTTTTGGCAATTGCATCAGGCAGCTTCAGTAAAACCTTAAGAACTACTATGGGTGGTTTTGTCACAGGTGATAGCTAGTGTGCTGATACAGTACTATTTCCTGTGCTGTCTTCCTCTATTGCAGCCCCGCTGTCTGCCCTTACCGAGGTCTTGGCTATAACCACAACAGTATTTATTAGTACTAGCCATTAATAGCCCTGTTTAGCATATTCCTGTTGATAAAATGGCACAGAGAGGCACAGATAATCTAGAGTTTAAGAAATAGTTTTGGCACAGAACTATGCTTAAATTTTTTTATTTGGCAGATAAATTGACACAGTACTTAAGTATTCTGATATATATTAGTCTATTGACAGAACAAACAGTAAGTGTAATAATACAATCAGCACGTGCATTAGTTGGCCAAGATACACACATACTTACATAACTGTTCTTTGCATTATCATAAAACTGACATTTCCATAACAATTTTGTTATTAGTAAAAATAATCTTCGATTCTATGTTTCAGAGTAAGCAAGCTGTGGAAAAAACAACAAAAATCTCAAAAAGTTGTAAGAGGAAAGAAGAAAGAAAAAAAGAACAAAAGTCAGGTCATTTCCAGACATTTCCATTCTCAAAAGATTCGTGAAAAAAATCTATGAAAGGCATTGTATGTGCTTCCAAACCACTGTCTGTGCAATATTTAGAGTTTAAGAAGGTGTATAGAGAATGAAAATGTTCTTACAAGGTGAAGGTGCATCTGTATATTCATTTGAAATGGGATTAGGGTATGAAAAGAAAACTATTATGGCAATTATGTAAGTTGGGTGTCAAACACTTGGAGCTTTGAATGAGTGTTATTTGGCATGGAGACAATCAGAATCCAGAATCAAGAAATTATTGTAGAAATTTAATTGATTATCAATTGTATAATATAAAACAGTATTCCAAATTGGATACCTACTATTATGTATGTCCCCATTCACAGTGGCCAAACAAGTTGTTTCTTCCCATTCTATAGCACCACTGAGCAGCTATAATTCTAGCTGAATGTTCACTTGATGGGCTGAAAGGAACTTGGTTCAAGTTCCTATATTTAGATATTCAATTGGAACATTTTCAGTGAAGTCTGAATGAGATAAGCAAATGCAGTCTTCCCCTGCCCAATCTGAAATAATGAGTTTTATGTACAGTTAAAAACAGTGACAAAGTACACAGGGAAAACTCACTGAAAGAGCTATCATATTTAGTGACACTCTTCCATGTGCAACCCCCTTAATGTCATGTGTGTCTGTAGGGAACAGATGAATTCTAGAGTGCCAGAACAGTATTTCTCCAAAACAGCCTGAAAATTTTTATACAGCTCTCTAGGTGATAAAATAGCCAAGAAACTAATTATTAGAGTTGGGAAACTATTATTTTATTTCTATAAAGCAATATGGACAGAGTTAAAGGTACCTGTATCACATTTGCTCTGCAGCTTTCACTGCTAATGTAAGTTTTGGCACTGCACAGTAAAAATGCATTTTATTTTTAAGAGTAGACAAGACAAAGCAAGCAAAGGTATACTAAATCAGAAGTTACCTCCTTTCTATTTTGAAATAATTGGTTTTCAAAACATCTCTTTCATCCTAATACTGAAAACAGTGTTTCATGTTGGCAATCTCTCTTCTATCAAAGGATATCCCAGTCTTCTGGAATAAATTCAGAGCTGCATCTCATTTGAACTGGCACGCTTGGCAGAGGAGCTGATTATGCCCAATGGCTTCTTACATGAGGAGAAAAGACTAAAGGAAGGGATCATAATTGTTTTAATGACCATGTTTGATATTGTACTGACTTTTTTCTATCCATAGGCATCTGGAGCAGTTCCTATATACTTGAGCCACTTGTTTTGCTGCCTCCCTCCCAGTTGTGCAAGAAAAACTGCTTTAGAGCATCATGAAGCAATTAAGTGCAGGAATGGTTAAAGGTTAAAACTAGCATTGCCAAATTATTGATATCAGTGTATTTATATTTGAATTTGCAGGCATACAGCAAATGTGTGACATTTTGACAGGACCTAAACAGAATTATAATCTGTGTCGCAGTTTGCTCTTAGGAGCTCTTAAAATTGAAGAGAATTGCATCCAGTTGCCATCTAATCCCTGCTAAGAAAAATTAGAGATGACAAGGCAAATATTGTAAATTTAAAAAAAGACTGACTACAACTGGCTTTTTTTTTACTTCTATTTTAGAGGCAGTTGACATTTTACATAGCAGAAATTAAATGTGCTTGAATTTTAGAATTTTTTAATTTTAGGAACAGATGTATTAAAAATTTAAACATCCATGCAAAAGGTATAAAAATGCAATGTATTATCAAAGGAAAACTAGGTATACATTTTATTTTCAAGTTTTACAAAAAGCAGTTTTAATTTTAAACTTTTCTGGATTACGCCTAGTCCCAGTTATTAAGATTAAGAAATGCCATGATGGTTTAAAAAGAGAAAAAAGAATATGATGAGTTACAAAGAACTGAATTATCAAAGTTAATGACAAATCTATGACTTAGAAAATAGTTACTTCAACTTTGTATCATTGATCTTTTCAAATTTTCTGTGATAGCTGTTGGGAACCTATTGAGAGAGGTCTATTGATAAGATACAACCACAGTAAAGAAAAACAGAAGCAATTTTGCATCTAAATATTTTCATTGTAGTTTAATTAAAACATTTCTTTCTGATTGGGAAATAGAGTAATCGTGGGGGTTTTTAGCATATATGCTATAGTCCATGTTATGATCACACGCTGCCATATTAGCGTAATGATAGTAGTAGCTTGAGCATCACACCAGCTACGTATGTTGGGTCCTCTGGCCAAACCAGAGACTTAGTGACATCAAGACAGCAGTTGTTCCTTCCATGGCTGACTTCTGCGAGTTTGGGAATTGGACAGTGTAGATTGAGAGAAGTGTGAATCAGCTGAGGTAAGAGCAAAAGATCTTATTCACATGTTGTTTAATAGTGTTTTCAAGGTAATGATAGGTCCTTCTGAATTGATAGTTGATTAATGTAGAAACAGAAGATCTTTTAGGATCAATATAATTGAAGTGATTGAACTATTTTTATTTTGTACTTTATTACAAAAGGCCAGATTTTTGTGGCCAAGATGCACAACGTGGAAGCCACTGCTGAAGTGTATGGTTTACTCTGTTAGTAGGCTTAGGAAACATGTCAAGAGTTGGAATTCCAGGAGGATTTGGCCATCCTCTTCCCTTAGTGAAGGAAGTCCAGTCCATTCAGGTGAAGCTGTAATTCACAGCTGGAGAAACTTGCACTACAACTGCTCATAATGCTCCTATGCAGAGAACATGATTCATGAGGGATGTCCGTTTGGCACCTGCTAGGTGTCCTTCTTAAACATTAAAAAAATGTTTTAAAAATACATAAATGCAATCAAATCTTGCACAAAGTCTTCCTTGGCTTTAAAAACATGTGATCATGTATGAAAAGTTATTTCTATTCATGCTTTGTATTACTCTACAGAACTTGCAAAGCTGTATGGATGTACCGTGTACTCCTTTTCTACGCTAGCAATAATTCATTCTGAGATTGTACATGGTCCATAGAGCTACTTGGAGCTGCTTTCCTTCTCAGCAGCTTGAACTTTGTTGTTGTCATCTGCTACACCAGGCAAGCAGAAAATAAGTTTGTTTATAGCATCAAACCACTGTGAGTTTTAACATTGATTATATTCAGTGTAAGTGAAGGTAGGAACCATTTCAATTTAAAGTATTAAGAGTTCTACAAATAAAGATTCTCAAGTTTCTGAATGTGAAGAAAATCTGGGCTTAATTAGGGATCATGACATTCAAGTTATCCAAAGTAGCTTTTTTCTCAAATGAATTTTAAAATTCACGTTAATTTTGTACATATTACTTCATTGTTGTTACCATCTAAGAGCTGAATTACACAGAGATAAATGATAGTTATTTCTGTTACAAGGAAAACTACATTTCTGGATGGAATGGTATTTTGAATGGTAAAAGGGGATTAAGAAATGCAGTTTCTGTCTCTGCCCTTCCTTTCCTTTATGTTTTTGACTCTGTACTCCTTATTTATACCATATTCTTCCACATCATTATTCCTGTGCCTTTATAATCATATGTAACCCTGCTGGGACAATCAGCAGCAAATGTTATTGAAGTTAGCAAAACGAAGAAGTTAGTATTTTGAAACCTCAACTCGGCAGCATTTCTGATGAGCACAGATACTATTTTTTTAAAGCAGTAGAGAGTGAAAAACAATTTCTCAAGTTAGTAAGGAGTAATCCAGCCTAGTTTTTAAAGCTTGGCACCACAATCTGTTGTAGATCCAGAACTGGACCGGTACTAGTACAGAACACTGAAGATAAGTATTCTGCATGTTATGACTTTTCTAATAGTGGGTTAGGGAATAGAGAATCAACTGATTTTTCTACAGTACAAGTGGGAACTGACTCACATTTAAGATCTTCCCTCAACCACCAAAATAAGTGTGATTGGAGTCATTTGACTTTGCAAACTGATGGCTCGGAGTTCAGCCCAACCACCAAAACCAATGTGCACATACTGAGATTTCTGCAGTGTGGTCAGAGACTTGATAAATTGCAATGAACTAATCGGAAATTAAGGGGTGGGGAGAGACTTTTGCTGTTAACTTTTTTGCTTTGTGGATGAGCTAAGGTGAACCAGTGTGGTCCATGCACATCTCTAATGTTTTGTTGTTGATCCTTCCTGTTCAAGGTTTATGATGGGGTATGTTACTGGTTTAGAGTATACCTCCATAGAAATGTCCTAGACTACATACAAAAATAGGTGCTGCGTATATATTTAAAGATGCCAAGAACATGCTTTGTTGGGCACAGTCAGGCACTCTGAATGTAAGTCGATCTATTTGGCAATGTGATATGAGAACTTCTGTGCAGATGAAGTACTGGCAAGTCTTGATAAAAGGAAAAGAAAGGTGGACTGTTTCTAACTTTAGCTCTTACAACTTCCATTAATTTGTTTGTCCTAGCTTTTAACAGAATGTTATATCTTTCAAGTTTAATTTGTACATGAATATAAACATTCTTTAACAAACTTATCTTAAAGTAGGCTTAAAGAGACAGGGCACTATTTTGGAAAAATCAATTTTGTATACTTTTATTTGGGTAAAGATTAGAAAAGAAATGCAAGTTTCTATTATCTTTTAAAATAATGATGTATATTCTTTAGCTTTGTTTCTATCCACATTTTGAAGCTCTACTTTTTAAGATGTATGTAGTTGTATATGTAAATATTTTATTTTTGAATGTAATCAGCCACTTTAAAATCTCCTTTTAGCTTTTTAGTTCCCTAGCGCTTCACAACTCTTACCTATTTTCTGGTGATTTTTTTTTTTTGTCCCCTCACAAATTCAGGATGACAAATTAGCAAGTAAATTCAGACTGTCCGACTCTGACATTACAAAGTAGCCATATTTAGTTGACAATTTCCATGAAGGATTCCTGCTGTCTAACAGGACCTAGCTTTCAGTCACTAGAGACTGTAGACTTTGAGAACTTTTGAACGCAAGATAGCGATGGTGTTTCCACAAGAGGAGTTTTCATAGTGCGTATATAATGAAATATAGGAACAATGAAAAACAGAAATAATACAGATATTGAATGTTGAGGAATGTTACAATTTCAAGTCAGTATATGTCAATATAATGCTGTGGGTTGATGGGGCTGGGAGAGTATTTGGCGGTTTCGGGATCAGTTCAGGCTGGTGCAGTAAGGCTACCCAGCCTGGTCTGACTGGATCACCCCCTGTTCAGAAAACCGTTCACACTCGTGTCACGAAAACGGGGCCATGTTACTTTGCGAGGCGAGGGCAGGGGAGCAGGGGCTGGCTCCCCAGCCTGCCTCCCTCCTCTCTGCCCTGTGAACGAGTATCACTTCGCCGAACGATGAGGCACAAAATACAGAACCGGAGGAGGCCGCGGCTGGGCGGCTACCGCCCTTTTCCTTGGTGCGCCCTCCCCAGAGGTGTCCCGTGGGACTGTGGGTCCCACCCCGCAGCACACTGACGAAACCGCGCCCCGGGAGGACTGATCGCCGCCTTTAACGGAATTTCCTTCAGCTTCCTTGTGGCTGAGCGCGGCTGGCCGGCTCCGGCAGGCCACCGCGGCCCCCTGTCCCTCACCGTGCCCGGTGAGGCCTATTGCAGCGCCCGCG
>NW_010972676.1:9267607-9267875 GCF_000737465.1 Haliaeetus leucocephalus
CCCGCCAGGCGCCGCGTCCCCGCCCCTCCGCCATGGCCGATCTGGAGGACGGGGACGAGCCGGGCGCCCCCCACTCGCACCCGGGCTCTGCGGGCTCCAAGGCGGGCGCCCCCGACAAGATGTTCTCGCTGAAGAAGTGGAACGCGGTGGCCATGTGGAGCTGGGACGTGGAGTGCGACACCTGCGCCATTTGCCGGGTGCAGGTCATGGGTAAGCGCCGGCCGGCAGGCCCCGGCCGCCATGGCCGCCGCCCCGGCGGCGGCGCAGG